>NC_086445.1:916714158-917014158 GCF_028390025.1 Pseudophryne corroboree | reverse complement strand
TGGTGTTGAGTTTCTTAAAATCACATTGGTTTGAGCCACTTAAAACCGTGGATCTAAAATATCTCACGTGGAAAGTGGTCATGTTATTAGCCTTGGCTTCAGCCAGGCGTGTGTCAGAATTGGCGGCTTTGTCATGTAAAAGCCCTTATCTGATTTTCCATATGGATAGGGCAGAATTGAGGACTCGTCCCCAGTTTCTCCCTAGGGTGGTATCAGCTTTTCACTTGAACCAACCTATTGTGGTGCCTGCGGCTACTAGGGACTTGGAGGATTCCAAGTTGCTGGACGTAGTCAGGGCCTTGAAAATTTATGTTTCCAGGACGGCTAGAGTCAGGAAAACTGACTCGCTATTTATCCTGTATGCACCCAACAAGCTGGGTGCTCCTGCTTCTAAGCAGACTATTGCTCGCTGGATTTGTAGCACAATTCAGCTGGCGCATTCTGCGGCTGGACTGCCGCATCCTAAATCAGTAAAAGCCCATTCCATAAGGAAGGTGGGCTCATCTTGGGCGGCTGCCCGAGGGGTCTCTGCTTTACAACTTTGCCGAGCTGCTACTTGGTCAGGGGCAAACACGTTTGCAAAATTCTACAAATTTGATACCCTGGCTGAGGAGGACCTTGAGTTCTCTCATTCGGTGCTGCAGAGTCATCCGCACTCTCCCGCCTATTTGGGAGCTTTGGTATAATCCCCATGGTCCTTTCGGAGTTCCCAGCATCCACTAGGACGTCAGAGAAAATAAGATTTTACTCACCGGTAAATCTATTTCTCGTAGTCCGTAGTGGATGCTGGGCGCCCGTCCCAAGTGCGGATTGTCTGCAATACTTGTACATAGTTAATGTTAACTAAAGGGTTATTGTTGAGCCATCTGTTGAGAGGCTCAGTTGTTTTCATACTGTAAAACTGGGTATGGTATCACGAGTTATACGGTGTGATTGGTGTGGCTGGTAAGAGTCTTACCCGGGATTCAAAATCCTTCCTTATGTCAGCTCGTTCGGGCACAGTGTCCTAACTGGAGGAGGAGGGTCATAGTGGGAGGAGCCAGTGCACACCAGGTGACCTAAAAGCTTTCTTTAGTTGTGCCCAGTCTCCTGCGGAGCCGCTTTTCCCCATGGTCCTTTCGGAGTTCCCAGCATTCACTACGGACTACGAGAAATAGATTTACCGGTGAGTAAAATCTTATTTTTTTTGCTTATACACCAATAATTCATCCCTAGTTCTACTTTTAGCTTTGCACCTTGCTCTTTCTACCAAATCTCCTGGATATCCTCGTTCGTTAAATATCTATCTATCTATCTATATATGTGTATATATGTGTATGTATGTATGTATGTGTATATATATATATATATATATATATATATATATATATATATATATATGTGTGTGTGTGTGTGTGTGTGTATATATATATATATATATATATGTGTGTGTGTGTGTGTATGTATATATATATATATATATATATATATATATATATATATATATATATATATATATATATATATATATATATATATATATATATATATATATATATATTGCAAGGAATAGAAGGCTGTGCAATCAATGTTTAACGTCCTTAATAATCCATAAAGTCCATGTATATTTTTGATGATGGTGCAGGCACTTCTACACAGTGTAACCACACTGTTGGTATGAACTGAAAAGGAATAATGAAGGCGCACTCAGTGAATCAAGAATAAAACAGATTTACTGGAAGTAACAAGCTCACATACATCAAGGTAAGAAATCACCGGCTCATGGAAATCGACCAAGCTGCATCTCATATCACTCTCAGCGGTCCGTTTCTCAGGTTGCCGGCATATGGTAGTTCTCAAGTCCGCGTCTTAGCTTGCAGGACAAAAGTTCACAGTTGGAACAAACACGTCTTGGTTTAGGCCACGCCCAACGCGTTTCGTCACGATATGACTTCGTCAGGGGGTGTGGTCAATGTCTCCAGCGATGTCTTATTTATGTCAGTGTTAATTACTCTTAGGATCTTCAGGTGTGACTTGTTAGTACCAGTCTTCACCATAATTGACAACATATCTTTGGACAGCCGTTTGTACAACTAGTCCTTATTATAGACATACATTACTCTAAATAAACTTTATTCATAAAATTCACAATTTTTTAAAATATGCTAATAACAAGAGTACCATAAAAATATCTTAAATTTAAAAACTGCTAATGCAGGAATGATTTTTCAGCATGTTTTTTTGAAAAAACTTTTTTAGGAGATAAGGAGATTAGGACAACACATAATTTGTTCATAACCAACAATAATAATACATCATATAGTTATAATTTAATAGATATATATAGGGTTAGAATGGAATTGTGATGAAATTCATATACAAAAACCATTAAAATAAAAATAAAAATAAAAATGCAAAATAGAAAATATTAAAAAATAATAAAAATGAAAAATAAAAATAAAAAATAAAAAATGAAAAATAAAAATAAAAAATAATAAAAAATAATAAAAATGAAAATTAAAAACAAAAATGGACAGACTAACATTACAGCTGGACAATGGGGAACCAGTCAGTTAATTACAGTGTCATATGGCACCTATTTAAACTTGTTATGTTCTATTTATTATGAATGGATAAACATATATATAAATCACAATATTGGTATTGAACGGGGACGTATCCACTAGTGGAGGGGCGGCCGCCAGGACACGAACAGACCAGGTCGCCACCGCTCCTGCCGGAAGGAGCGAGAGCAGCCATAGAGAGGTCGCGTTACCTGTCGTTAACCCCCCCCCCCGTGGTGACTCAAACAGTCAACAACGCACCACCAATAAAATACCATTAACCCGTACTTGGCATATATTAGGGATAAGCAATTGATTCATTTAAACAAAGGATATTCATTCCATCATAGACGGCTTAATTGTAACCACCTATTTATCGGAGAGTTATTTAATTGGAGGGTTGTCATGATTCTATACGAGGATACATTACCACAGGGGAATAGATTAAGATTGTAATGACCGAAGGCAGGCATCACTGTTTTGGAAAAAAACGAGATTGATTTCAACAAGAATAGCATTACTTTTATATATTTTATGGTTTATAATTAGTGCAGAAATGGTGTAATATCATATGTCTCATTGAGACCTGACGGTACAAGGGTGTTTAGTTTGTATATCCAGAAGGTCTCTCTTTTACTTAATAATTTTGAGATATCTCCCCCTCTTGTATCTGCAACCACATGTTCAAGGGCTTTGAAAGTGAATTGAGCTAGTGATGACTTACAACATATAGCCCAATGTCTTGGGACACTATGTGTGGTAACCTTATTTACTATATTACGAGTATGCTCGAGAATTCTTATTTTTAATTGGCGCTTAGTTTTCCCGATATATCTTGCCCCACATCCACATTCTAACATATATATAACATTAGTGGTTAGGCAATTGATATATCCTTTTATATCCCATGATTCCTCTTTATTATTACTGAAGAACTTCTTTCTTTCTTTACTGGTATATTTGCACACCTTGCATTTATTACATGGGAAAAAGCCATTTATATTGTCAAGCCAAGTTTTTTCTGTGATGTTTTTCAGCTTAGATGGAGCTAATCTATTTTTCAGAGTGGATGCCCTTTTGAAAACCACCTGTGGAATTTCTGGGATTACTTTATTTAATATGGGGTCAAGCTTTAAAATATCCCAATGTTTTTGTAAGATATTCTTAATTTCTCTACTTTTAGAGTTAAATCCTGTGGAGAATGGGACCAGATTGCAATAATTCTTATTCTTCTCTTTATACCTTAAAAGACTTGATCTATCCATGGTTCTTACTTTATCTTGACAGTCTTTAATGAGTTTTTCTGGATACTGTTTTTCACGAAATCTATTACTATATATTACTGATTGCTCATCATATTTATTCAGATCCGCACAGTTACGGCGAATTCTGATGAACTGGGATAGTGGTATATTATTAACCCATTTTTTAAGGTGGCAACTATTATAATGTATATAATTATTGCTATCCACTTTTTTAATATAAGTATAAGTATCTATCTTGGACCCAGGTGTCCATTTACTTGTGTCCAACACTAAGTCCAAAAACTCAATACAAGTGGTTTGGAAGTTTGAAGTGAATCGCAGATTCCACTCATTATTATTCAATCCCTGTATAAATGAATCAAAGCTCTCTTTTCCACCTTGCCAGACTATAATTACGTCATCTATGTAACGCTTATACAGTTTAATATTCTCAGAGAACGGATTATTGTTGTAGATGTTTTCAGTCTCCCATTTCCCTAAGTACAAATTTGCAAAGCTTGGTGCATAGGGGGTCCCCATCGCCACACCCCGTTGCTGTATATAGAATTGATCATTGTATACAAAATAATTATTTTTTAGTACAAAATCTATACAGTCTAGAAGGAATGCTACTTGATCAGAACTTAAATTAACATCCATATCCAAATAGTGTTTTATAGCTTCTATACCATTTTTATGGGGAATACTGGTGTACAGTGATTCTACGTCCACTGTACACCAGTAGTACTCCTCCTTCCAATCAAAGCTGTTTATAATTTGCAAGACCGCTGTAGAGTCTTTTATAAAAGAATCGAGATTAGACACATACTCCTTTATTTATATATATATATATATATATATATATATATATATATATATATATATATATAATCAACAAATTCCGACAATCTGGCCGTTATTGAATCTGTCCCTGATATTATAGGGCGGCCAGGGGGTTTGTTTAACCTCTTGTGTATTTTTGGCAGCTGATAAAATAATGCTATACGAGGATGGGGGTTAAATATATATGCATATTCATTTTGATCTATGCATTTTTTCGCTAAACCTTCATCAAGAAGTATCTTAAGATTACTTATTATACTATCACTAGGATCATTACTCAAAATTTTATAAGTGGACTCATCACTCAGAATTCTTTCAGATTCTTCCATATAATCTTTTTTTATTGATGACCACTATACCTCCTCCTTTATCAGCCATCTTTATAACCACTTGATGATTATTTTCTAGCGTTTTTATAGCGCTCCTTTCACCTTTATCAAGATTGTCTCTACTTCTACTGCCATCTTTACATAACTTTTTAAAATCTTTTTGTATTAGATTGGCAAAGGTCTCTATATGGCTGCCACGGGATTCAATGGGATAATAAGTTGATTTTGGCTTTAGACCAGTTGATTTAGATTCATTTATACTTGAAATGGGTTCTCCTTTTGACTCATTTTTCAGAAAATGTCGTTTTAAAGTTAACAAACGTATGTATTTATTAGCATCAACAAATAGTTCAAAACCTTTCGGTTCAACTGCAGGTGCAAAGGTTAACCCTTTTGATAGTAATTTAGTTTCGTTAACTGTTAATTTGTGATCAGATAAATTAAAAATACCAGAGGGGACTATTAATCCTCTCTTCTCATTTTGCTTGTTCTTAGATCCTCTCTGTCCTCTCTTCCCTCTTCTTGTTTTTTTCTTTTTGTGCCAGGGCTGTTTTGTAAATCTCTGTTCAAGGGTTTCATTCTGTCCTTCCAATTTTGACCTCTCAGTAAAAAATTATTATTATTGTTGCCTCTATATGGTGTTTCTAAAACTTCAAATCTATTAGAGGTATAGGTATGAGATTTTTCTGGTACATATGACCGCTTTCTCCTCCTATTGTAAGGTACTTTCTGCCAATTGCTAGTTCTTGTATTCTCATAAATAGGTTCTCTATCTCTATAAGTTTTTACATTCCAATTCCTCACTCTATCATACCTATAATCCTCCAAATCTCTTTTAAACTTTTTTACCTTCACTTCTATTAAGTCTTTTTCCGCCTTATCTATTTTGTTATCAATGTCACATTTGAGATCTTTAAATTCTTTGAGACCTTTAACTGGCTCCATTTTTGTCTCTAATTCTCCTAATTCCTTATCTATATCATAAATTTCCCTTTTCCTTTCATGAATAATGAGCTTAATCAATTCATTAGAACAATTATCTAAAATCTTATACCAACAATCAATAAACTCTTTTCTTTCATTACCAAAGGTTGGCATTTTGTTAATACGTAAACCTCTGGGAATTCTCTCTGATTCTATATAATTCTCAAGGGTGGTAATTTCCCAGCTGATTCTCATTTCTTTCATTAGCAGTTTTTCTGTTTGGTTACACAGAGAATCCAAATCACAATCAGTATTTAATTGTCTTAGTACCCAAACATTCATTAAACCTTTTGTGGCAGTCCTCAAACCGCCTAATTCTTTTTTCCATAATAAAAAATGACCACAGTAAAGTGACCTAAAACCAGACAATATATAGCAATTTCACAAACATAGGACAAAAACAGATAGCAACAAACCAATTGGTTATTGTAGTTTGCAAGGAATAGAAGGCTGTGCAATCAATGTTTAACGTCCTTAATAATCCATAAAGTCCATGTAATTTCTATTTTGCATTTTTATTTTTATTTTTATTTTAATGGTTTTTGTATATGAATTTCATCACAATTCCATTCTAACCCTATATATATATCTATTAAATTATAACTATATGATGTATTATTATTGTTGGTTATGAACAAATTATGTGTTGTCCTAATCTCCTTATCTCCTAAAAAAGTTTTTTCAAAAAAACATGCTGAAAAATCATTCCTGCATTAGCAGTTTTTAAATTTAAGATATTTTTATGGTACTCTTGTTATTAGCATATTTTAAAAAATTGTGAATTTTATGAATAAAGTTTATTTAGAGTAATGTATGTCTATAATAAGGACTAGTTGTACAAACGGCTGTCCAAAGATATGTTGTCAATTATGGTGAAGACTGGTACTAACAAGTCACACCTGAAGATCCTAAGAGTAATTAACACTGACATAAATAAGACATCGCTGGAGACATTGACCACACCCCCTGACGAAGTCATATCGTGACGAAACGCGTTGGGCGTGGCCTAAACCAAGACGTGTTTGTTCCAACTGTGAACTTTTGTCCTGCAAGCTAAGACGCGGACTTGAGAACTACCATATGCCGGCAACCTGAGAAACGGACCGCTGAGAGTGATATGAGATGCAGCTTGGTCGATTTCCATGAGCCGGTGATTTCTTACCTTGATGTATGTGAGCTTGTTACTTCCAGTAAATCTGTTTTATTCTTGATTCACTGAGTGCGCCTTCATTATTCCTTTTCATATATATATATATATATATATATACACTGTTATTCATATTTCTCTACCCTAGAACAATTTCTTCTCAATCGCGTAAATTGGGATAGTGGAATATTCTCCTTCCATTTGTTGAAGTGGCAACTGTTAAACTGTAAATAACTATTGCGATCTACCTTTTTAAAATGTGTAAATGTCTCTATTACTCCAGTGTCTAATGAGTGTGTAGAATCTAGGGCCAAATCAAGAAATTGTATTGTGTCTCCACCCAGGGCCGGATTGGGAAATAAAAGTGGCCCTGGAAAAATTTCTAGAAGTGGCCTCATGTGGGCGGCACCAAATCAACTGTAGGCGGAACCAATACCAATGTAGGCGGGATTACTACTTTAAAATGTAATATAGGCGGAGTTACACCAACAAAAGGCAGAGCATGGCATATTAGCTGGATCTAACACATTAAAACAGTTAAAGTATTGTATTGTAGCAGAAGTAGTTAAGAAATTAAACTTGAGGTGACATTTAATCCTCTGCACACTCCCTAAATACATTTTAAAGCTACTCTATTACAGTGATTCGCAAACTTGGTCCTCAAGACCCCAAACAGCTCATGTTATCCAGGTCACCTAGCAGATGCACAGCAGTCTTCATTACTCACTAACACATTTTAAAAGGTGGAGCTAATTTTCTCTGACGTCCTAGTGGATGCTGGGACTCCGTAAGGACCATGGGGAATAGCGGCTCCGCAGGAGACAGGGCACAAAATAAAAGCTTAAGGATCAGGTGGTGTGCACTGGCTCCTCCCCCTATGGCCCTCCTCCAAGCCTCAGTTAGATTTTTGTGCCCGGCCGAGAAGGGTGCAATCTAGGTGGCTCTCCTGAGCTGCTTAGAATAAAAGTTTAGTTAGGTTTTTTTATTTTCAGTGAGTCCTGCTGGCAACAGGCTCACTGCATCGTGGGACTAAGGGGAGAAGAAACGGACTCACCTGAGTGCAGAGTGGATCGGGTTTCTTAGGCTACTGGACACTAGCTCCAGAGGGACGATCACAGGTTCAGCCTGGATGGGTCACCGGAGCCGCGCCGCCGTCCCCCTTACAGAGCCAGAAGAGACGAAGAGGTCCGGTGAAATCGGCGGCAGAAGACATCCTGTCTTCAGACTAAGGTAGCGCACAGCACCGCAGCTGTGCGCCATTGCTCTCAGCACACTTCACACTCCGGTCACTGAGGGTGCAGGGCGCTGGGGGGGGAGCGCCCTGAGACGCAATATAACAGAATACCTTAGGTGGCAAAACAGAATACATCACATATAGCTCCTGGGCTATATGGATGTATTTTAATCCCCTGCCATTTTACACAAAAAAGCGGGAGATAAGGACGTCGTGAAGGGGCGGAGCCTATCTCCTCAGCACACAAGCGCCATTTTCCCTCACAGCTCCGCTGGAAGGACGGCTCCCTGACTCTCCCCTGCAGTCCTGCTTCAGAATCAGGGTAAAAAAGAGAAGGGGGGGCACGTTTGGCAGCAAATAAATATATTAACAGCAGCTATAAGGGAGTAACACTTATATAAGGTTATCCCTGTGTGTGTGTGTGTATATATATATATATATATATATATATATATATATATATATATATATATATATATATATATATATATATATATATATATATATATATAGCGCTGGGTGTGTGCTGGCAGACTCTCCCTCTGTCTCTCCAAAGGGCTAAGTGGGGTCCTGTCCTCTATCAGAGCATTCCCGGTGTGTGTGCTGTGTGTCGGTACGCGTGTGTCGACATGTATGAGGAGGAAAATTATGTGGAGGCGGAGCAGTTGCCTGTGTTGGTGATGTCACCCCCTAGGGAGTCGACACCTGACTGGATGATTGTATTTAAACAATTAAGTGATAATGTCGGCAATTTGCAAAAAACTGTTGACGACATGAGACAGCCGGCAAATCAATTAGTGCCTGTCCAGGCGTCTCAGACACCGTCAGGGGCGCTAAAACGCCCGTTACCTCAGTGGGTCGACACAGACCCTGACACAGATACTGAGTCTAGTGTCGACGGTGACGAGACAAACGTAATGTCCAGTAGGGCCACACGTTACATGATCACGGCAATGAAAGAGGCATTGAACCTTTCTGACACTACAAGTACCACAAAGAAGGGTATTATGTGGGGTGAGAAAAAACTACCAATATTTCTCTATCGTCCTAGTGGATGCTGGGGTTCCTGAAAGGACCATGGGGAATAGCGGCTCCGCAGGAGACAGGGCACAAAAAGTAAAGCTTTAGGATCAGGTGGTGTGCACTGGCTCCTCCCCCTATGACCCTCCTCCAAGCCTCAGTTAGATTTTTGTGCCCGGCCGAGAAGGGTGCAATCTAGGTGGCTCTCCTAAAGAGCTGCTTAGAAAAGTTTAGCTTAGGTTTTTTATTTTACAGTGAGTCCTGCTGGCAACAGGATCACTGCAACGAGGGACTTAGGGGAGAAGAAGTGAACTCACCTGCGTGCAGGATGGATTGGCTTCTTTGGCTACTGGACATTAGCTCCAGAGGGACGATCACAGGTACAGCCTGGATGGTCACCGGAGCCTCGCCGCCGGCCCCCTTGCAGATGCTGAAACGAGAAGAGGTCCAGAATCGGCGGCAGAAGACTCCTCAGTCTTCTTAAGGTAGCGCACAGCACTGCAGCTGTGCGCCATTTCCTCTCAGCACACTTCACACGGCAGTCACTGAGGGTGCAGGGCGCTGGGAGGGGGGCGCCCTGGGAGGCAAATGAAAACCTTTTTTGGCTAAAAATACCTCACATATAGCCTCCGGGGGCTATATGGAGATATTTAACCCCTGCCAGAATCCATTAAAGAGCGGGAGACGAGCCCGCCGAAAAAGGGGCGGGGCCTATCTCCTCAGCACACAGCGCCATTTTCCCTCACAGAAAGGCTGGAGGGAAGGCTCCCAGGCTCTCCCCTGCACTGCACTACAGAAACAGGGTTAAAACAGAGAGGGGGGGCACTAATTTGGCGTTAGAAATATATAAAAAAGATGCTATAAGGGAAAACACTTATATAAGGTTGTCCCTATATAATTATAGCGTTTTTGGTGTGTGCTGGAAAACTCTCCCTCTGTCTCTCCAAAGGGCTAGTGGGTCCTGTCCTCTATCAGAGCATTCCCTGTGTGTGTGCTGTGTGTCGGTACGTGTGTGTCGACATGTATGAGGACGATGTTGGTGAGGAGGCGGAGCAATTGCCTGTAATGGTGATGTCACTCTCTAGGGAGTCGACACCGGAATGGATGGCTTATTTAGGGAATTACGTGATAATGTCAACACGCTGCAAGGTCGGTTGACGACATGAGACGGCCGACAAACAATTAGTACCGGTCCAGACGTCTCAGAAACGCCGTCAGGGGTTTTAAAACGCCCGTTTACTTTAGTCGGTCGACACAGACACGGACACTGAATCCAGTGTCGACGGTGAATAAACAAACTTATTCCTTATTAGGGCCACACGTTAAGGGCAATGAAGGAGGTGTTACATATTTCTGATACTACAAGTACCACAAAAGAGGGTATTATGTGGGATGTGAAAAAACTACCGTAGTTTTTCCTGAATCAGATAAATTAAATGACGTGTGTGATGATGCGTGGGTTCCCCCCGATAGAAAATTATGGGCGGTATACCCTTTCCCGCCAGAAGTTAGGGCGCGTTGGGAAACACCCCTTAGGGTGGATAAGGCGCTCACACGCTTATCAAAACAAGTGGCGGTACCGTCTATAGATAGGGCCGTCCTCAAGGAGCCAGCTGACAGGAGGCTGGAAAATATCATAAAAAGTATATACACACATACTGGTGTTATACTGCGACCAGCGATCGCCTCAGCCTGGATGTGCAGAGCTGGGGTGGCTTGGTCGGATTCCCTGACTAAAAATATTGATACCCTTGACAGGGACAGTATTTTATTGACTATAGAGCATTTAAAGGATGCATTTTCTATATATGCGAGATGCACAGAGGGATATTTGCACTCTGGCATCAAGAGTAAGTGCGATGTCCATATCTGCCAGAAGATGTTTATGGACACGACAGTGGTCAGGTGATGCAGATTCCAAACGGCACAAAGGTGTATTGCCGTATAAAGGAAGAGGAGTTATTTGGGGTCGGTCCATCGGACCTGGTGGCCACGGCAACTGCTGGAAAATCCACCGTTTTTACCCTAAGTCACATCTCTGCAGAAAAAGACACCGTCTTTTCAGCCTCAGTCCTTTCGTCCCTATAAGGGTCATATCTGCCCAGGGATAGAGGAAAGGGAAGAAGACTGCAGCAGGCAGCCCATTCCCAGGAACAGAAGCGTTCCACCGCTTCTGCCAAGCTCTCAGCATGACGCTGGGACCGTACAGGACCCCTGGATCCTACATGTAGTATCCCAGGGGTACAGATTGGAATGTCGAGACGTTTCCCCTTCGCAGGCTCCTGAAGTCTGGTCTACCAAGGTCTCCCTCCGACAAGGAGGCAGTATGGGAAACAATTCACAAGCTGTATTCCCAGCAGGTGATAATCAAATTACCCCTCCTACAACAAGAAAAGGGGTATTATTCCACATTATATTGTGGTACTGAAGCCAGAAGGCTAGGTGAGACCTATTCTAAATCTAAAAAAAAAATTTGAACACTTACAAAGGTTCAAATCAAGATGGAGTCACTCAGAGCAGTGATAACGAACCAGGAAGAAGGGGACTATATAGTGTCCCGAGACATCAGGGATGCTTACCTCCATGTCCAAAATTTGCCCTTCTCACTAAGGGTACCTCAGGTTCGTGGTACAGAACTGTCACTATCAGTTTCAGACGCTGCCGTTTGGATTGTCCACGGCACCCCGGGTCTTTACCAAGGTAATGGCCGAAATGATGATTCTTCTTCGAAGAAAAGGCGTCTTAATTATCCCTTACTTGGACGATCTCCTGATAAGGGCAAAGTCCAGGGAACAGTTGGAGGTCGGAGTAGCACTATCTCGGATACTGCTACAACAGCACGGGTGGATTCTAAATACTCCAAAATCGCAGCTGATCCCGACGACAAGTCTGCTGTGCCTAGGGATGATTCTGGACACAGTCCAGAAAAAGGTGTTTCTCCCGGAAGAGAAAGCCAGGGAGTTATCCGAGCTAGTCAGGAACCTCCTAAAATCAGTGCATCATTGCACAAGGGTCTGGTAAAGATGGTGACTTCCTACGAAGCAATTCCATTCGGCAGATTTCACGCAAGAATTTTTCAGTGGGATCTGCTGGACAAATGGTCCGGATCGCATCTTCAGATGCATCAGCGGATAACCCTATATCCAAGGACAAGGGTGTCTCTCCTGTGGTGGTTACAGAGTGCTCATCTTCTAGAGGGCCGCAGATTCGGCATTCAGGATTGGATGCTGGTGACCACGGAGGCCAGCCCGAGAGGCTGGGGAGCAGTCACACAAGGAAAAAATTTCCAGGGAGTGTGATCAAGTCTGGAGACTTTTCTCCACATAAATATACTGGAGCTAAGGGTAAATTTATAATACTCTAAGCTTAGCAAGACCTCTGCTTCAAGGTCAGCCGGTATTGATCCAGTGGGAAAAACATCACGGCAGTCGCCCACGTAAATAGACAGGGCGACACAAGAAGCAGGAGGGCAATGGCAAAAACTGCAAGGACTTTTCGCTGGGCGGAAAATCATGTGATAGCACTGTCAGCAGTGTTTCATTCCGGGAATGGAAACTGGGAAGCAGACTTCCTCAGCAGGCACGACCTCCACCCGGCAGAGTGGAAACTTCATCGGGAAGTTTTCCACATGATTGTAAACCGTTGGGAAATACCAAAGGTGGACATGATGGCGTCCCGTCTGAACAAAAAACGGGACAGGTATTGCGCCAGGTTAAGAGACCCTCAGGCAATAGCTGTGGACGTTCTGGTAACACCATGGATGTACCAGTCGGTGTATGTGTTCCATCCTCTGCTTCTCATACCTAAGGTACTGAGACTTATAAGACGTAGAGGAGTAAGAACTATACTCATGGCTCCGGATTGGCCAAGAAGGACTTGGTACCCGGAACTTCAAGAGATGCTCACAGAGGACTTATGGCCTCTGCCGCTAAGAAGGGACTTGTTTCAGCAAGTACCATGTCTGTTCCAAGACTTACCGCAGCTGCGTTTGACGGCATGGCGGTGGAACGCCGGATCCTAAGGGAAAAAGGCATTCCGGAAGAGGTCATTCCTACCCTGGTCAAAGCCAGAAAGGAGGTGACCGCACAACATTATCACCACATGTGGCAAAAATATGTTGCGTGGTGTGAGGCCAGAAAGGCCCCACGAAGAAATTTCAACTCGGTCGATTCCTGCATTTCCTGCAAACAGGAGTGTCTAATCTATGGGCCTCAAATTGGGGTCCATTAAGGTTCAAATTTCGGCCCTGTCGATTTTCTTCCAGAAAGAAGTGGCTTCAGTTCCTGAAGTCCAGAAGTTTGTCAAGGGAGTATTGCATATACAACCCCCTTTTGTGCCTCCAGTGGCACTGTGGGATCTCAACGTAGTTCTGGGATTCCTCAAATCACATTGGTTTAAAACCAGTCAAATCTGTGGATTTGAAGCATCTCACATGAAAAGTGACCATGCTCTTGGCCCTGGCCTGGACCAGGCGAGTGTCAAATTGGTGGTTTTTTTTCTCAAAAAAGCCCATATCTGGTTGTCCATTTGGACAGGGCAGAGCTGCGGACTCGTCCCCAGTTCTCTCCCTAAGGTGGTGTCAGTGTTTCACCTGAACCAGCTTATTTTGGTGCCTTGCGCCTACTAGGGACTTGGAGGACTCCAGGTTGCTAGATGTTGTCAGGGCCCTGTAAATATAGGTTCCAGGACGGCTGGAGTCAGGAAAACTGACTTGCTGTTATCCTGTATGCACCCAACAAACTGGGTGCTCTTGCTTCTAAGCAGACTATTGCTAGTTGGATGTGTAATACAATTCAGCTTGCACATTCTGTGGCAGGCCTGCCACAGCCAAAATATGTAAATGCCCATTCCACAAGGAAGGTGGGCTTATCTTGGGCGGCTGCCCGAGGGGTCTCGGCTTTACAACTTTGCCGAGCGGCTATTTAGTCAGGGGCAAACACGTTTGTAAAATCCTACAAATTTGATACCCTAGCTAAGGAGGACCTAGAGTTCTCTCATTCGGTGCTGCAGAGTCATCCGCACTCTCCCGCCCGTTTGGGAGCTTTGGTATTATCCCCATGGTCCTTTCAGGAACCCCAGCATCCACTAGGACGATAGAGAAAATAAGAATTTACTTACCGATAATTCTATTTCTCGGAGTCCGTAGTGGATGCTGGGCGCCCATCCCAAGTGCGGATTATCTGCAATACTTGTACATAGTTACAAAAATCGGGTTATTATTGTTGTGAGCCATCTTTTCAGAGGCTCCGCTGTTATCATACTGTTAACTGGGTTCAGATCACAGGTTGTACAGTGTGATTGGTGTGGCTGGTATGAGTCTTACCCGGGATTCAAAATCCTTCCTTATTGTGTACGCTCGTCCGGGCACAGTATCCTAACTGAGGCTTGGAGGAGGGTCATAGGGGGAGGAGCCAGTGCACACCACCTGATCCTAAAGCTTTACTTTTTGTGCCCTGTCTCCTGCGGAGCCGCTATTCCCCATGGTCCTTTCAGGAACCCCAGCATCCACTACGGACTCCGAGAAATAGAATTATCGGTAAGTAAATTCTTATTTTTTTCCTGAGTCAGAGGAAATAAATGAGGTGTGTGAAAAAGCGTGGGTTTCCCCCGATAAAAAACAGCTAATTTCTAAAAAATTATTAGCATTATATCCTTTCCCGCCAGAGGTTAGGGCGCGTTGGGAAACACCCCCTAGGGTAGATAAGGCGCTCACACGTTTATCAAAACAAGTAGCGTTACCGTCTCCTGATACGGCTACCCTCAAAGAACCAGCTGATAGAAGGCTGGAAAATATCCTAAAAAGTATATACGCACATACTGGTGTTATACTGCGACCAGCAATCGCCTCAGCCTGGATGTGCAGTGCTGGAGTCGCATGGTCTGATTCCCTGACCGAGAATATTGATACCCTGGATAGGGACAATATTTTGTTAACTATAGAACATTTAAAGGATGCATTACTATATATGCGTGATGCACAGAGGGATATTTGCACCCTGGCATCAAGAGTAAGTGCTATGTCCATCTCTGCCAGAAGAGCGTTATGGACGCGACAGTGGTCAGGGGATGCGGATTCCAAACGGCACATGGAAGTATTGCCGTATAAAGGGGAGGAGTTATTTGGGGCTGGTCTATCGGACCTGGTGGCCACGGCAACGGCTGGAAAATCCACCTTTTTACCCCAGGTCACTCCACATCAGCAGAAAAAGACACCGTCTTTTCAAACTCAGTCCTTTCGTTCCCATAAGTACAAGCGAGCAAAAGGCCATTCTTTTCTGCCCCGGGGCAGAGGAAGAGGAAAAAGACTGCACCATGCAGCCGCTTCACAGGAGCAGAAGCCCTCCCCTGCTTCTGCCAAGTCTTCAGCATGACGCTGGGGCTTTACAAGCAGACTCAGATATGGTGGGGGCCCGTCTCAAGAATTTCAACGCGCAGTGGGCTCACTCGCAAGTGGATCCCTGGATTCTACAGGTAGTATCGCAGGGGTACAAACTGGAATTCGAGGCATTTCCCCCTCGTCGTTTCCTGAAGTCTGCTTTACCAAAGTCTCCCTCCGACAGGGAGGCAGTTTTGGAAGCCATTCACAAGCTGTATTCCCAGCAGGTGATAATCAAGGTACCCCTCCTGCAACAAGGAAAGGGGTATTATTCCACGCTGTTTGTGGTACCGAAGCCGGACGGCTCGGTGAGACCAATTTTAAATCTGAAATCCTTGAACACTTACATAAAAAGGTTCAAATTCAAGATGGAGTCACTCAGAGCAGTGATAGCAAACCTGGAAGAAGGGGACTATATGGTGTCTCTGGACATCAAAGATGCTTATCTCCACGTCCCGATATACCCTTCTCACCAAGGGTACCTCAGGTTTGTAGTACAAAACTGTCATTATCAGTTTCAGACGCTGCCGTTTGGATTGTCCACGGCACCTCGGGTCTTTACCAAGGTAATGGCCGAAATGATGATTCTTCTAGGAAGAAAAGGCATTTTAATTATCCCTTACTTGGACGATCTCCTGATAAGGGCAAGATCCAGGGAACAGTTAGAAGTCGGAGTAGCACTATCTCAGGTAGTGTTACGTCAGCACGGGTGGATTCTAAATATTCCAAAATCGCAGCTGATTCCAACGACACGTCTACTGTTCCTAGGAATGATTCTGGACACAGTCCAGAAGAAGGTGTTTCTCCCGGAGGAGAAGGCCAGGGAGTTATCCGAGCTAGTCAGGAACCTCCTAAAACCAGGACAGGTCTCAGTGCATCAGTGCACGAGGGTCCTGGGGAAAATGGTGGCTTCTTACGAAGCGATTCCATTCGGAAGATTCCATGCAAGAACATTTCAGTGGGATCTACTGGACAAATGGTCCGGATCGCATCTGCAGATGCATCAGCGGATAACCCTGTCGCCAAGGACAAGGGTGTCTCTCCTGTGGTGGCTGCAGAGTGCTCATCTACTAGAGGGCCGCAGATTTGGCATTCAGGATTGGATCCTGGTAACCACGGATGCCAGCCTGAGAGGCTGGGGAGCAGTCACACAGGGAAGGAATTTCCAGGGCCTGTGGTCAAGCTTGGAAACGTCTCTTCATATAAACATTCTGGAACTAAGGGCCATTTACAATGCCCTAAGTCAAGCAAAACCTCTGCTTCAGGGTCAGGCGGTGTTGATCCAATCGGACAACATCACGTCAGTCGCCCACGTAAACAGACAGGGCGGCACGAGAAGCAGGAGGGCAATGGCAGAAGCTGCAAGGATTCTTCGCTGGGCGGAAAATCGTGTGATAGCACTGTCAGCAGTATTCATTCCGGGAGTGGACAACTGGGAAGCAGACTTCCTCAGCAGACACGACCTTCACCCGGGAGAGTGGGGACTTCACCCAGAAGTCTTCCACCTGATTGTAAACCGTTGGGAAAAACCAAAGGTGGACATGATGGCGTCACGTCTAAACAAAAAACTGGACAGATATTGCGCCAGGTCAAGGGACCCTCAGGCAATAGCAGTGGACGCTCTGGTAACGCCGTGGGTGTACCAGTCAGTGTATGTGTTCCCTCCTCTGCCTCTCATACCAAAAGTACTGAGAATCATAAGAAGGAGAGGAGTAAGAACTATACTCGTGGTTCCGGATTGGCCAAGACGGACTTGGTACCCGGAACTTCAAGAGATGCTCACGGACGAACCGTGGCCGCTACCTCTAAGCAGGGGCCTTGTCTGTTCCAGGACTTACCGCGGCTGCGTTTGACGGCATGGCGGTTGAACGCCGGATCCTGAGGGAAAAAGGCATTCCAGAAGAAGTCATCCCTACTCTGGTCAAGGCCAGGAAGGACGTAGCCGCAAAACATTATCACCGCATTTGGCGTAAATATGTTGCGTGGTGTGAGACCAAGAAGGCCCCTACAGAGGAATTTCAACTGGGTCGTTTCCTTCATTTCCTGCAAACAGGACTGTCTATGGGCCTAAAATTAGGGTCCATTAAGGTTAAAATTTCGGCCCTGTCGATTTTCTTCCAGAAAGAACTGGCTTCAGTACCTGAAGTTCAGACATTTGTAAAAGGGGTGCTGCACATACAGCCTCCTTTTGTGCCTCCAGTGGCACCTTGGGATCTCAATGTGGTGTTGAGTTTTCTAAAGTCACATTGGTTTGAACCACTTTCCACTGTGGACTTAAAATATCTCACATGGAAGGTGTCGATGCTGTTAGCCTTGGCTTCAGCCAGGCGTGTGTCAGAATTGGCGGCTTTATCATATAAAAGCCCTTACTTAATTTTTCATTCTGACAGGGCGGAATTGAGGACTCGTCCTCAATTTCTACCTAAGGTGGTTTCTGCATTTCACATGAACCAACCTATTGTGGTACCTGCGGCTACCAGGGACTTAGAGGACTCTAAGTTGCTTGACGTTGTCAGGGCCTTGAAAATATATGTTTCCAGGACGGCTGGAGTCAGAAAATCTGACTCGCTGTTTATCCTGTATGCACCCAACAAGCTGGGTGCTCCTGCTTCTAAGCAGACGATTGCTCGTTGGATTTGTAGTACAATTCAGCTTGCACATTCTGTGGCAGGATTGCCACAGCCAAAATCAGTAAAAGCCCATTCCACAAGGAAAGTGGGCTCATCTTGGGCGGCTGCCCGAGGGGTCTCGGCTTTACAACTTTGCCGAGCAGCTACTTGGTCAGGGGCAAACACGTTTGCTAAATTCTACAAATTTGATACCCTGGCTGAGGAGGACCTGGAGTTCTCTCATTCGGTGCTGCAGAGTCATCCGCACTCTCCCGCCCGTTTGGGAGCTTTGGTATAATCCCCATGGTCCTTACGGAGTCCCAGCATCCACTAGGACGTCAGAGAAAATAAGATTTTACTTACCGATAAATCTATTTCTCGTAGTCCGTAGTGGATGCTGGGCGCCCATCCCTAGTGCGGATTGTCTGCAATACTTGTATATAGTTATTGTTACAAAGATTCGGGTTATTATTGTTGTGAGCCATCTTTTCAGAGGCTCCTTTGCGTTTATCATACTGTTAACTGGGTTCAGATCACAAGTTGTACGGTGTGGCTGGTATGAGTCTTACCCGGGATTCAATATCCTTCCTTATTATGTACGCTCGTCCGGGCACAGTATCCTAACTGAGGCTTGGAGGAGGGTCATAGGGGGAGGAGCCAGTGCACACCACCTGATCCTTAAGCTTTTATTTTGTGCCCTGTCTCCTGCGGAGCCGCTATTCCCCATGGTCCTTACGGAGTCCCAGCATCCACTACGGACTACGAGAAATAGATTTATCGGTAAGTAAAATCTTATTATTTCACTTGTCATTCTGTGAGGAGACCTGAAAACATGCACTGTTTGGAGTCCTGAGTTTGAGAAAATATGCTCTATTAAAAAACAAGGAATGCCATCACCCCTAACACTTCCCCCGACCTACCACTACCACCCCCACCGGACCTAAGACATCATCATCATCATCATCATTTTATTTTTACCGCATACTGTAGGTTGAGCAAGAGACAAATATGCTTCTGTTTTTCAGCCCTGTCTTGGTTGCATTTTCCTCAACACACCCTTACTGTATTAACCGAAAACATATTGGGCCTAATTCAGACCTGATTGCTAGGCTGCATTTTCATACAACCTGCGGATCAGGTCTAAACTGCGCGTGTGTATGAACTGCAATGCACAGGCGCGTCGCACAGGTACAAAGCGGATCACTGCTAAGCGATGGGTTTGTGCGAAGAATCCATTCGCGCAGGCACTCGCAAGCAGATTGACAGGAAGAAGGCGTTTGTGGGTGTCAACTGACCGTTTTTAGGGAGTGGTTGGAAAAACGTACGCTTGCCTAAGCGTTTGCAGGGCGGGTGTCTGACGTCAATTCCGTTCCCGGACAGGCTGAAGTGTTCGCAGCGGCTGAGTAAGTCCTGGGCTGTGCAGAAACTGCACAATATCTGTTTGTACAGCTCTGCTACACAAGTGTTCGCAGACTTGCACAGCTAAAATACACTCCCCTATGGGCGGCGACTATGCGAACGCAGGACTGCAAAAAAAACAGGTCATGGCCTCTACCCACCCCTATTCTGCCTCTCGAAGCTTTGTGGTAAATCCACTACTGCCACCCCAGATAGATCATCATCTCCCTTAGCATAGAATAGCCCCTTTCCCCTCAGACAGATCATTTCCCCCTAGCATGGACTACCCCCTCCCCCATACTGTAGGTCATCTTACTTTAGCTATAAATAACTCCCCTCCCCCTCAGACAGATCATCTCTCCCTAGTAGATTCTTCCTCCACCTAAGCCAAATCATCTCCCCAAAGCATAGAATAACCCCCTGCCCCTCAGACAGATCATCTCTTCTAGCACAGAATACCCCTCCAGATTGATCATCATATCCCTTACCATAGAATTAACCCACCCAGATACAACTCATACCCCCTTAGCACCAAAAACCCTTCCCCCACCTACTACAGAATACCCCCCTCCCACCCCCGAGACAGATATCCATCAGGGCCGGTTCTAGACCTTGTGGCGCCCAGGGTGAAAATTTGGCTTCATAGGGAAGGGGCGTTACCACAGAACAGTAACAATTCACATTACACCGCACAGCAGCGTCCGTCAGTCACATTACACTGCACAGTAGCGTCCGTCAGTCACATTACACCGCACAGCAGTGTCCGTCAGTCACATTACACCGCACAGCAGCGTCCGTCAGTCACATTACACCGCACAGCAGCGTCCGTCAGTCACATTACACCGCACAGCAGCGTCCGTCAGTCACATTACACCGCACAGCAGTGTCCGTCAGTCACATTACACCGCACAGCAGTGTCCGTCAGTCACATTACACCGCACAGCAGTGTCCGTCAGTCACATTACACCGCACAGCAGTGTCCGTCAGTCACATTACACCGCACAGCAGTGTCCGTCAGTCACATTACACCGCACAGCAGTGTCCGTCAGTCACATTACACCGCACAGCAGTGTCCGTCAGTCACATTACACCGCACAGCAGTACCCCATAGACACATTATGCCACACACCGTAATGCCCATTATATATTATGCCACACACAGTAATGTCTATTACATATTAGGCAACACACCATAATGCCCATTACATGTTACGCCACATACCGTAATGCCCACTACACATTACGCCACACACTGTAATGCCCATTACACGTTGCGCCACACACTGTAATGCCCATTACACGTTGCGCCACACACCGTACTGTTCATTCACATTACGCCATACACTGTAATGCCCATTACACGTTGCGCCACACACCGTACTGTTCATTCACATTACGCCATACACTGTAATGCCCATTACACGTTATGCCACTCACCGTAATGCCCCTAACTCCATTTTACGCCCCACACACAATGTCTCTTATAAATTATGTCCCACAGCTTCTAATTCTTTTTTAATTACCTGCTCGTTGCCAGGGGTCTCATGTTCATTGCCAAGGGTCTCATGCTCAGTGGCAAGGGTCTCTCGCTTGTTGCCAGGGGCCTCATGCTTGTTCCCAGGGGGTCTCATGCTCATTCCCAGGGGGTCTCATGCTTGCTGCCAAGGGTCTCATGTTCACTGCCAGCGGTCTCCTGCTTGTTCCCAGGTCTCATGCTCATTCCCAAGGGGTCTCAAGCTCGCTGCCAAGGGTTTCATTCTCACTGCCAAGGGTTTCATTCTCACTGCCACGGGATTCATGCTCATTGGCAAGGGGTTTATATGCACCCAACCCACCTGCTCCCCTGCACTTCTTCTGCAGCAGGTGCCCTGGGCTACATGGGGTCCCGCTGCAGCCGATACCATTGAGAGAAACACTCAGATGCTAGAGATCCTACTCAACCTCTAGTGCAGGCATTCCTAACCACGGTCCTCAAGGCACACTAACAGTGCAGGTTTTAGTGATATCCAGGCTTCAGCACAGGTGATTTAATTAGTAGGTCAGTTATTTTGATTTAACCATCTGTGCTGCAGCCTGGATATCACTAAAACCTGCACTGTTGGTGTGCCTTGAGGACCGTGGTTGGGAATGCCTGCTCTAGTGTCTATCTCCTTTCTCTCCTCCAGTTGCTATAGGTCAAGTAGTGTTTCTCTGAATGGTATCGGCAGCAGTGGGTGCCCATGGCGCCTGCTGCAGCTGGGGTTCAGGCAAGTGCCTGTGTGGTGACTGCGGCCGCTCATTCAGGTCACAGCGCCCTTGACGACACCCAGCTTGCCTGCACCTGGAACTACTGCTGAGCTCTATTTCTCCCTATCATCCAGTACAGCTCAGCAGGCAGCCTGACAGTCTTTTCAAAATAAAATGTGCTGCAAGCTGCATGAATATTGTTGGTTTTTTTCAAAACAAACTGCAGCAGGAGCCATTAACAGCGCAATCAGAGGACATCTCCCTGTCAGCCCCGACTTTCCCCATTGTGTCCCCCTTCCTCTCTGCACAGTCTGGAAAGTTGCAGCTGATGGCGGCCCGGGGAGCACAGTGCAGGCTGCTGAACTGATCGCAGCCTCTCTTCCTCTGAGGTATGTGACGTCACTCGCTGGCGTTGTGGCGCTCATACCTCCTTTCAGGTTGGCGGTGGCCTCTTCTGCTGACAGCTGCCGCACTAGTAGCTTTGATTGGTGTGCGGGGCCGCCTGTCATCTGTTTCCCCGCCCTCTTCGTACGTCACCCGCTGGCTGGCTATAATGCACAAAAGATGTGACCGGGTGAGGCGCCAAGGGGGCGGGGAAACAGATAACAGACGGCCCCCCGCACCCATCGGCCCACCGGTAATCTCCCCGGTAGTTGTAGTGGCCAATCCGGCCCTGTCTCCACCTATGGTATGGGTAAACTTAAGATTAAAATCATTTCTATTAATTTCACCAATGAAGTTCTCAAATTCTATCTCATCACTGTCCCATACAATCAAAATGTAATCTATATATCTTTTAAAGGTGACTAGATGTTCACCTAGACCGCCACTCAGTGTCTCACGCTCCCACTGGCCCATATATAAATTTGCCAGACTCTGAGCACAAATACTCCCCATGGCGGTCCCGCATACTTGTATGAACCAGTCATCCAAGAAGGTAAAATAGTTGTACTTCAATACAAATTCCAAACATTTGCATATAAAATTTACCATATGTTCAGCCATCTCTATATCATTACTAAGAGTCTGTCTCACTGCCTCTATTCCCTGTTGGTGAGGAATCGCTGTGTACAGAGACTGTACATCAATTGAGCACCATTTATAATTATTCTTCCATTGTAAACCTTTTACCAATTGTAAGACTTCAGTGGAATCTTGAACATATGATTCCAATTTAACCACATATTTTTTAAGAAATATTTCTAAATATTCAGACAATCTAGAAGTCTAAGAACCTATTCCACTAATTATAGGTCGACCTGGGGGATGGGACAGATTTTTGTGTATCTTTGGGATGTGGTAAAAGGTCGCAATCCTGGGATTTTTATTAAACAGATAATTGTTCTCCTCTATAGTGATACTTTTATTCCTAAGACCTTCTTTTAACATTATTTCAAGTTCCCCTAAAAAAACATTAGTGGGGTCCTTTTTAAGTTTAGAATAAGATGTTTCATCTAGTAATAAGTTATAGGCTTCCTTTTCATAGTATTCTCTGTCCATAACCACTACCCCCACTCCCCCTTGTCAGCATTTTTTTATGACTATATCTCTATTGTCCGCCAACCCTTTCAAGGCTTTTTCAATCTCTTTTCGTCAGATTTTTATTTCTTACATCTTTAGGTAGTTAGTGGTATCTGGTCTATATCTTTTTTGACCATTTTTGAAAACCGCTCTATATAGGGGCCTTTTGACTCTACAGGGTAGTATGTGGATTTGGTTTTCAGTCCTGACATTGAACTGCCACTGTGGTTTCTGCTTTCCCAATTTTTAATTGGTGCATCTGATTTCCTTATAAAATGGCGTTTCAAGGTAAAATTTCTCATATATAGGTCTAAGTCAATATATAAATTAAATTTGAGTTTACTTGATGGAGCATAGTGTAGTCCCTTTTTTAACACCGTTTTCTCCACAGAGGTTAATTCAGTCTTTGAAATATTAAAAATACCCTGATCAGGATTTTCTAATGTAGGTTTCTCACTTTTGCTTCTCTTTTTGGTAGCTCTTCTCCCTCGTTTTCTACCAATCTTCTTTTCATCCCTCCCGATGAACCTGATGCCTCTCCTGATTTCTGATGATCTAGTCTTTCTTTCCAGGGATTTCTGTATTCTAAAAAAACCTCTCTATCTGAATCTTTACAGGAATTTAATCTCTCAAACCTATTCCTATGTGTAAAATCTTTAGATTTTTCTCTCGTGGAATTTCTAGCACTACATTTTGGATATTCCCACTGACTCTTATTTCTCCATCTATTACTTTGTTCCCATTGGTTCCTATCCCTTTCCCCTCTATTCCTGATGTTAAAATTATTTTCCCTTCCTCCATAGTAGTTACTTGGCCTTTGCCTTGGTTGTTCCCTCCATGATTGAAATCTCTCTTTGGGGAAGCCGTTCTCTCTGTATATAGCTTTCTCCATTTTTCCTTTCCTGATTCCTTACTTGGTGCCAGGTCCGTACCTGATTTTTTAGGTAATCTTCTTTATCTCTCTGAATTTTTTCACTTTAGTATCCATTACTTTCTCTTCAATATTTGCTACTTTCTCATCTATACTTTTTTTTTATAGGAGGTAAAGACTTCTGAATCTTTTATATCCTGAACCTTCACATCTAATTCCTCTAGTTCCTTTTCTATTTCCTTCAGAATTTTCTTCTTCTCACAAACTAATAACCTCATAAGCTCCAATGAGCAATCATCCAGAATTCTATACCAACATTTGATTACATCTTTTATTAATTGCAATTCTTCTTATATTATCTATATGCTCACTTGCCCATGTGGGCTAAAATATATAGGTAAAACAAAAAGGTCATTAAAAATCAGGATCTTAGAACATACAAGAAATATTAAAAATGGTGTTACAAATCATAGTGTACCTAAACACTTTCAAATGTGTCATAATAGTGACCCTAAGGGTTTGAAATTTAAAGGAATTGAGCAAGTGTTTCAGGACCAAAGAGGAGGGAATCGGGATAGGAAATTGATTAAAAGAGAAACCTATTGGATAGTAACACTAGATACTTTAATACCCAAAGGGTTCAATTAAAACTACGAACTCACTCCATTCATTGAGGAAAGTTAGTATACTTTTTGAGGCTATAGTTTGCTGTTGTTTTTGCTAATTTCTGTTTCCCTTTATTGGTGGTTTAAAAATGTTTGGTCATGTTTACATCATGTTGTCTATATTTGTTATGAATTGATAAGACCGAAATATGTGAGTATAAATTTGTGTATGGTGTAATCTTTTTTTATTTTTATTTCTATTATTATAGAATATGCCATGAATTTTATATCATTACTAACTGAATCCTTTTAGGCAAAAGCTGTACTAAAATGTTGATATAATGTAACAATATATGATGAAGTGCTTTTATGTGTAAAATGCATCCATGTTAGACTGGTTCTAGAGGTTACTAAACAGTCATTCTTGTTGGATCAAGGTTTTTTTTAGAAACATGTAATTAAGATACTGACCTGATTAGATTAGTTAGGTGCGGGCTGGAATGCCGAGATAAAAATCAATGATGGTTGTTTTTAAATGGACATTTTAATATGAAGGATAAATCTCTGTGTTTAGATTGCTAATTGTGAAAATAGTGAATTAAGTCATTTATGTATTACTAAGTGTATATTGGAAGAACAAGTCTACCACGGATACATTGTGAATATGTAAATTGACGATGGTGGAATTAAGTAGCTGATTGGCGGTAGCCGTTCTCAAAAGGAATAGCACACGGACAGCAGGACAGCCCTCTGACGAAGTCTGTGACGAAACGCGTAGGGGCGTGGCCTGCTGACATGTGTGATCGAGCCCCCTCCTGCCTTCCCTGGTATCGGCAAGTGACTGTGTCCCGGCGTGCGGCGGCTGTGAGTAGCGATCCAGTGGCACGGGTCTGAGGTCCTGTCCTAGATGATTACCGGAGGTTTGCAGTACTGCTGGGGATGTATATGTTTTAAACCATGTGGTATTAAGCCCACAGCGGAGTTTGTTCTGGTACGAGCAATAGCGTTGTGAATCTTAACAAGAGTTCTGTGCTTTTATGAATTAAACTGTTACTGCACTATGGAGCGCCCCCTCTGTCTTGTTCTCTAGATGTCTTTTTCCCGTGGAATTCCGGGCTACATATGACGGTGGGGAGCAGCGGTCCTATAAAGAGAAGAACACTAGTGCATCCACTCCCTATTTGCTATAGGAGTAGTGGTTGTAAAGTCTTAAAGCGGAATGACTATTGTTTGTTGTGTTATACTGAGCGCACCTGATTGTTCTTTATATGAGATATATATATATATATATATATATATATATATATATATATATATATATATATATATATATATATATATATATATTCTCATTGGTGATCCGCACTCACATCAAAAAATACATAAATATATGTTTTGGGTGCACCCAGTGGAACTGACAAAGTCAGCCACAAATACAAAACAAGGGTTCCACACAAGTGGAAGGGGCACTCACAATTGAATAATGCATACATACAATTGAATTGCATAAAATATTCATAGTTTAATAGTTGGATATTCAATTACACCAACTCGCCCTTTGATCGACGTTTCGACCCCATGACTGGGTCTTTCTCAAGATCGGCAGGATCGGTGAAAGTTCAAATAACTTTTAACGATGTACACATAATAACATCAGTAGAGATCTGGGAAAAAGGAACAAACTTTTTCCCAGATCTCTACTGATGTTATTGGTTACCATGGGCAACATCACCAGTTCTAAAAATCTCCCACCTTAGTAAATTTACCCCAATGTATCAACTTTTTTGGCCCCAGGTTACATTCTTTATTTTTAGATTTATTCGCTAGCAGTCAATTTCCCCCCTCCATGTTTGAGGCTATTATTATACTGCTGCCGAAACCTGGTAAGGACCCTAGGCTTTTAGATTATTACAGGCCAATCTCATTCCTACCGATGCTAAGATCCTGGCAAAAAATTTGTCGATTCGGCTTAACACGGTTATCTCCTCCATAATTCACCAGGATCAATCCGGCTTTATGCCTGGAATGTCCTTCTCTATTAACCTGCGCAGATTGTATACCATTCTGCAATCCCCGCATGACTTTCCCTCAGACTCTGTCATGGTCTCGTTGGACGCGGCCAAGGTTTTTGACAGTGTTGAGTGGTCGTACCTGTGATAAGTCATGAAATGTATGGGCTTTGGCCCTAACTATGGGGGTAATTTCAAGTTGATCGCAGTTGGGCAAAACCATGTGCACTGCAGGGGAGGCAGATATAACATGTGCAGAAAGAGTTAGATTTGGGTGTGGTGAGTTCAATCTGCAATCTAAATTGCAGTGTAAAAATAAAGCAGCCAGTATTTACCCTGCACAGAAACAAAATAACCCACCCAAATCTAACTCTCTCTGCAAATGTTATATCTGCCTCTCCTGCAGTGCACATGGTTTTTTCCCAACTGCTAAAAAATTTCCTGCTGCGATCAACTTGAAATTACCCACTATATACAATGGACCAAACTGCTTTACCAAAATCCAAGTGCCAGGATCTCCGTAAAAGAATATTTCTCGTACGTCCTAGAGGATGCTATGGTCCACATTAGTACCATGGGCATAGACTGGTCCACCAGGAGCCGTTGGCACTTTAAGAGTTTGAGTATGGGCTGGCTCCTCCCTCTATGCCCCTCCTACCAGACTCAGTTTAGAAAATGTGCCCGGAGGAGCTGGTCACAGCTAGGGGAGCTCTCCAGAGTTCCACTATTAAAGTTGTTTTTTTAGAATTTATTATTTTACAGGGAGGCTGCTGGCAACAGCCTCCCTGCTTCGTGGCACTAAGGGGGGAGTAGTGTCCGCCCTGCGGGGTCTGAGCCACTATCTCCGCTGTCAGGACACTGAGCTCCTGAGGGACGTTCCCCACCACAGGGTATCGCTCACCCTGCAGGCATTTCGTCACTCCCTTATTGAGCCAGAAGATCAATGGTGAGTTAGTCACTGGCCCCCCTAGCAAGCGGGGAGCCAGTGTGAAGATGGCGGCAACAGGGTATGGAGCACAGTACTAACTGCGCTCCGGGGTTCAGCGATACATAGTGTGGCGCTGTGAGGGGCGCCCTGAGCCAGCGCCTACACTGACCTCCAAGCCTGTCAGGGTCCCAGGATCGCTGCCAGCATAATCCCTCAGGCCAGTATAATCTCCAGAAGAGCGGGAAGACCGCGCCATTAAGGGGGCGGAGCTTCTCAGAGCGGACCCAGCAGCGTTCAGCACCATTTTCATGCCTGCAGAAGCGCTGTCGGTGAGAGCTGTCCCTCCAATTCAACTCCAGCTGCCTTGTACGGTACCAGGGGGTTGTAGAAGGGGGGGGGAGGCTGTGTACAGACTGTGTAACCTATTAAGGTGCACAGTCAGCGCTGGTTGGGGGTCTCCCTATACCTTGAAAGCGCTGTGTGTGGGTTGGCTCCAATCTCCGTGTCTCTCTTGCCATTCTTGGGGGTGAAACTCTGTTTGTCCTCCCCTGGTTGTATGTGGAGTGTCTGTGGTCTCCATTTAGCTATGTCCAGGGACTCTGTGTCATATGCTGCAGAGGATATGTCCTCTCAGGATGATCTCATTCCATGTAATCAGGATTGCACTGTTTTAGCGCAGATAGAGCTTGAATGGTTATCCTCTATCAAATCTATGATTTCTCAGATTTCTACTAGGGTTGCACAGGATGAATCTACAACTCAGGTTTTACAGACCTATATGGCAGTTTGTTCCAGTTCTGTTACCTCAGGGCCCCCTACTGTAGGTTCCCACATACGTTCTCTTGCCCAAATTATGCAAGATGACACTGATACCAATTGAATTGTTTTTACGTAACATGCAGGATTTATGGTAGAATCCATGAAAGACCTGGGTTCCATGGCTGCAAGGATATCTTCCATGTCTGTCTCGGCTCGTAGGGGACTTTGGCTTTGCCAGTGGTCTGCCGACGCGGAATCCAGGAGAGGTGTGGAGACCCTACCTTACACAGGTCAGGCTCTTTTTGGGGAAGCGTTGGATGCGTGGATTTCCACGGCTACAGCGGGTAAGTGTCCTTTTTCTTCCCTCAGCTGCACCTACTACGAAGAAACCCTTTTCTTCAGCTGCATCACAGCCCTTTCGGACTGCCAAGGCAAGAAAGACCAAGCCGTCCAACACCTTATTTCGAGGAGGTTGGCCAAAATCCAAGAAACCTGCTGCTGCGGGTTCCCAGAAACAGAAACCTACTTCAAGTATGCCAAAGTCCTCAGCATGACGGTGGACAGTGCGGCCTGGAGGTGGGGCCGGTGAGTCCGAGACTCAGACATTTCAGTCACGTCTGGGTGTTGTCCGGTCTGGATCCCTGGGTACAAGATATTGTGTCCCAGGTCTACTGGCTGGAATTTCAAGATCTCCCTCCTCACCGATTCTTCAAATCAGACTTGCCAGCTTTGCTGGCAGACAGGGCTATCCTAGAGGAAGCCATCCAAAAGTTGGTGGAGGCACAGGTTGTTGTGCCAGTTCCACCCCATATGCAAAACAAGGGTTACTATTCGAACCTTTTCGTGGTACAGAAACCGGATGGTTCGGTCAGACCCATTCTGAACTTAAAATCACTAAACCCCTTCTTGAGGGAGTTCAAGTTCAAAATGGAGTCTCTAAGTGCGGTGATATCAGGTCTGGAGGAGGGGGAATTCCTGGTATCCCTGGATATCAAGGATGCATACCTCCACATTCCAATTTGGCCGCCGCATCAAGCTTATCTCCGATATGCACTGTTGGACTGTCATTTTCAATTCCAGGCCCTGCCATTCGGCCTCTCCACAGCACCGAGGGTATTCACCAAGGTGATGGTGGAAATGATGGTTCTCCGCAGACAGGGGGTGAACATAATTCCATATCTGGACGATCTGTTGATAAAGGCATCGTCCAAGGAGAAGCTGTTACAGTCCATTGTTCTCACGACCCACCTGCTCAGGGAACACGGTTAGATCCTGAATCTTCCAAAATCACATTTAGAACCAACCAGGAGGTTGTCCTTTCTGGGAATGATCCTCGACACGGAAGTGCACAGGGTGTTTCTTCCAGAGTAAAAGGTGTTTGTGATACAAACAATGGTCCGGGATGTCCTGAAGCCAGCCCGGGTGTCTGTTCATCAGTGCATTTGCCTTCTGGGGAAGATGGTGGCCTCTTATGAGGCTCTGCAGTACGGGAGGTTTCATGCTCGGTCCTTTCAACTGGATCTCCTGGACAAGTGATTGGGATCCCATCTACACATGCACCAGAGTATACGTCTGTCGCCAAAGGCCAGGATTTCACTCCTCTGGTGGCTGCAATTACCTCACCTTCTGGAGGGCCGCAGGTTTGGGATTCAGGACTGGATCCTTCTAACCACGGATGCAAGTCTCCGGGGCTGGGGCGCAGTCACTCAAGGGGAAACCTTCCATGGAAGGTGGTCAAGTCTGGAAGCCGGCCTGCCGATAAACATTCTGGAACTTAGAGCCATCTACAACGGTCTTCTCCAAGCGGCCCATCTTCTCAGTAATTGGGCCATTCAAGTGCAGTCGGACAATGTAACGACAGTGGCTTACATAAACCGATAGGGCGGAACGAAGAGCAGAGCTGCAATGTCAGAGGTAACAATCATCCTCTGGGCAGAAAAACACGCATTGGCGCTGTCAGCAATCTTCATTCCGGGAGTAGACAACTGGGAAGTGGACTTCCTCAGCAGACACAATCTCCATCCAGGGTAGTGGGGTCTCCATCCGGAGGTGTTCAAGGAGGTAACAGATCTTTGAGGTGTACCTGAAATAAACATGATGGCTTCTCGTCTCAACAAGAAGCTTCGGCGATATTGTTCCAGGTCGAGGGACCCGCAAGCAGTGGCGGTGGATGCCCTAGTGACTACGTGGGTTTTCCAGTCGGTGTACATGTTTCCACCACTCCCACTCATTCCAAGGGTGCTAAAGCTCATAAGGAGAACAAGGGTTCCATCGATCCTCATTGCTCCAGACTGGCCAAGAAGGTCTTGGTACGTGGATCTTATGGATCCACTGCTAGAAGAGCCAAGGCCTCTTCCTCTTCGGGAGGACCTTCTACAGCAGGGGCCATTCACCTATCAAGACTTACCACGGCTACGTTTGACAGCATGGAGGTTGAACTCCAGATACTAGCTTGGAATGGCATTCCGAACAAGGTTTATTCCTACCCTGATACAGGCTAGGAAAGGAGTAACGTCTAAATATTACCATCGTATTTGGAAAAAATATGTATCTTGGTGTGAGTCCAAGAAGTTTCCTACGGTGGAGTTTCAACTGGGACATTTTCTCCTCTTCCTGCAAGCAGGTGTGGATATGGGCCTGAGGTTAGGATCCATAAAGGTCCAAATTTCGGCCCTATCCATTTTCTTCCAGAAACAGTTGGCTGCCCTCCCTGAGGTTCAGACTTTTTTTTTTGAAGGGAGTTCTGCACATCCAACCTCCCTTTGTACCGCCTACGGCGCCCTGGGATCTTAACGTGGTGTTTCAGTTCCTCCAGTCAGACTGGTTTGAACCTCTACAGGAGGTTGAGGTCGAGTTTCTCACGTGGAAGGCTGTCACTTTGTTGGCCATAGCTTCTGCTAGACGTGTGTCTGAGTTGGGGGCTTTGTCATGTAAAAGCCCATACTTGATCTTCCATGAAGATAGAGCTGAGCTTCGGACACGTCGGCAGTTTCTTCCGAAGGTTGTGTTGGCATTTCATATCAACCAACCTATTGTGGTGCCAGTTGCGACTGACTCCTCAATTTCATCAAAGTCCTTTGTTGTAAGGGCTCTAAAACTCTATGTGAGGAGGACTGCTCGTCACAGAAAATTGTCCTGTATGATCCCAAGAAAATTGTGTGTTCTGCTTCTAAGCACATGATCTCTCGCTGGATCAGGTTCACTATCCAGCATGCATATTCTACGGCAGGCTTGCCGTGTCCTACGTCTGTTAAGGCCCACTTTACTCATAAGGTGGGTTCTTCCTGGGCGTCTGCCCAGGGTTTTTCGGCTTTACAACTCTGCCGAGCATCTACTTGGTCGGGGTCGAACACGTTCGCAAAGTTCTACAAGTTCGATACTTTGGCCTCTGAGGACCTCAAGTTTGGTCAATTGGTTCTGCAGGAGCCTCTGCGCTCTCCCTCCCATTCTGGGAGCTTTGGTACACCCCCATGGTACTAATGTAGACCCCAGCATCCTCTAGGACGTAACAGAAAATAGGATTTTAATTACCTACTGGTAAATCCTTTTCTCGTAGTCCGTAGAGGATGCTGGGCGCCTGCCCAGCGCTTCGTTTTCCTGCAGTGGTTATCTGGTTCAGTACAACTTTGTTTTTAGTTGAATACTGCTTTGTTACTTGGTAAGTAATGTTTCAGCGGTTTCTGTGTTTCAAGCTAGTTAGCTTGATTTGCCTTGTATGTGTGAGCTGGTATGAATCTCGCCACTATCTGTGTAAAATCCTTCTCTCGAAGATGTCCGCCTCCTCGGGCACAGTTTCTAGACTGAGTCTGGTAGGAGGGGCATAGAGGGAGGAGCCAGCCCACACTCTCAAACTCTTAAAGTGCCAATGGCTCCTGGTGGACCCATCTATACCCATGGTACTAATGTGGACCCCAGCATCCTCTACGGACTACGAGAAAAAGATTTACCAGTAGGTACTTAAAATCCTATTTCCTCCTCTTTCAATCTGTCCCAGGGCACCAGACAGGGATGCCCCCTTTCCCCCACATTGTTCACCATAGCTATCGAGCTTTTGGCTTGTTTGATACGATCACATCCTGACATTGTAGGTATTGCTACAGGCCCTTGGATGGACAAGATTGCTCTTTACGCAGACGACCTGCTGTTGTTTCTGCATGACTATGCCACATCTATGCCCATTCTACTACAGGTCATTTAGGACTTTGGCAGCATCTCTGGCCTCCATATAAACTGGACTAAGTCATTTATCATGCCTGTTATTGGCCCCCCTCCCAATGTTCCAAAAATGTATTTGCCGCTATGTTGGACAGACCATTTTAAATACCTCGGTATCCAATAACCCCTCTGACTTCATACCTCTTACACCTTGACCCACTCATGCAACAGATTGCACGCAAATCAAAATCTTGGTGTAAACTCCCGTTAACGGTGACCTGCAGGGTTAACCTCAACAAAATGATATTGCTACCTAAAATTTGCATATTATTTTGCAATCTCCGGTATATATTTTCCCGACATTCTTTAGGAAACTGAATAGTATATTATCGTCTTTGATATGTGCCAGTAAGAATACAGTTGAATATTCTCACTAGACAAAAAGTTAATGGTGGATTGGCTTTGCCCAATTTTCAATTGTATTACTACGCCGCTCAGCTGTCACACATTAGTAAGTAATAATAATAATTTTATTTATATAGCGCTTTTTCTCCAATAGGACTCAAGGCGCTTAACAGATACATAGCATAATGAAGTACAGAACAGCTTTTCATAAAATACAGAAGCATGAAGATAATAAGGGGACAATTATGGGAATGCTTGAGTAAAAAGTTAAGTCTTGAGACTACTTTTGAAGGATTCTGTTGTTGGGACCTCTCGCACTGTGCGGGGAAGTGAGTTCCATAGAGTCAGAGCTGCATGACTAAAAGCTCGACCCCCAGATGAATTACGAGAGATTCTAGGTACTGCTAAAAGTCCTTCATCTACAGATCGCAGTAATCGAGTGGGGCAGTATGGGGTCAGTAGCTGCTTCAGGTACCTTGGGCCCTGGTCATGTAGTGATTTGAAACTCCGTAAGCCAATCTTGAAGATGATTCGCCATCTTACAGGCAGCCAGTGAAGGGAGTAGAGTATGGGTGTTATGTGGCTAGAACGGGGCTGGTCGGTTAACAGCCTGGCAGCTGTGTTTTGCACCAGCTGTAAGCGGTGCAATTCTTTTGCTGGGAGACAAAGGTAGAGGGCATTACAGTAGTCTAATCGAGATGATACAAATGCATGGATGACTTTTGGCAGATCCTCTGAGGGAATTAAGTGCTTGATTCTGCCTATGTTCCTCAGGTGAAAGAATAAGGATTTGATTGTGGCTGATATCTGATGTTTAAGTGTCAAGCCACCATCCAGGACAACGCCAAGATTCCGCACACGATCAGTGGTTTGTAATTCTAAATCTCCGAGTGTAAGTCCAGTTGGTTGGCTATGCTGCAGTCTTGTCCTTTGATTTTGCAGTCCTATCATAAGGACCTCTGTTTTATCCGGATTAATCGCAGCCAACTAGCACTCATCCACTCCTGGAGTTCAGCTAGACAGCCATTTAGGGTTGCTATTGGGTTATCAGTGCCCGGAGCAAAGGACAAGTACAGTTGTGTATAATCTGCATAGCAGTGGTAGACTAGCCCATTGCGCCTGATTATGTCACCCAGCGGGAGCATGTATACTGCAAAAAGCATGGGGGATAGTATAGAACCTTGTGGGACACCACATGGCAATGGCACTGGTGGTGATGAGTATAATCCAGACGATACTCTCTCTGTGACCTGCCTGTGAGAAATTATTTGAACCAGTTTAGGACTGTGCCATCCAGTCCACAAAAATGTATCAGTCGCTCAACAGAAGCCCATGGTCCACGGTATCAAATACTGCAGAGAGATCCAGAAGGATTAATATTGAACAGTCACCTCTGGGGTTTTTTTTTTTATGCAATATTTTTATTGAAGAGATGTCTAATAAATCAATACAGATCAAACAGGAGACGATGACACCAAATAAATGCAAAAGAACACACATGATATCCTATAGGATATGAAGAAACATAAAAATAAGGGGTGCATCAGCATAATAGAAGTATCGACAACAAATTTTCTGTAATTTAACGATAGTCGAGAAGAGAAAAGGATAGAGAAGATCAGGGATGAAAAGAGAAAGAAAGGGAGAAGAGGGAGGATGGGGAAGGAAAAGGACACCACTAAGGGGGTACCCATGGTTAAATTGCTACATAGGGGATGGCCATAACTACCATCAGACCTAAACATAGTGAACAAATGCTCGAAGGATTTGGCACCTAAACAATAAGGCTTCGACACAGTATATCACACCCGGGAAATAGAGGTTTTAGCATAATTGAACCAGGGTTCCCATGTTCTCATATATTTGTGTTTGTCCCAAGCTCGTAGATCAGATTCAATACAATTAAAAAGGGTTGGGAAATTTTCGGAATACAGAGACCCATAGGAACTCGTGATAAACACACCTAAATATTTAATTTTCTTGGAGCGCCAAGAGAAATTAAAGTTAGTGGCAAGGAGAGACCTGGTTTCCTCACTGAGATGCAAGGGGAGGGCCTCCGACTTGGAAAAGTTGATGCGGTACCCTGAATAATGAGAATATGATGATAGAGTTTTAAATAGGTTAGGGATGGATGTATGGGGAGAGGAAAGAGTTAACAGGACATCATCTGCAAATAATGATAATTTAAACTCCACATCCTCAACTAATATACCTTTAATATCAGGGTTCGCCCTAACCATACATGCCAGGGGCTCGATAGTCATAGCAAAAATTAATGGTGACAAGGGACACCCCTGGCGCGTACCGTTGGTAATTTGGAATAAACAAGAGTCCTTGCCATTTACCCAAACTCTGGCCGAAGGGTTGGAGTAGAGTGCCTGAATGCCCTGGAGTAGGCTTCCTCCCAGGCCGAACCTACGCAAGGTAGCAAACATGAAGGGCCACAGTATTTTATCAAAACTCTTCTCTGCATCAAGCGAGAGAAGGATAGAAGGCATTTTAGCTTTGTTAACAAGATGAACTAAATTAATAGTTCTTCAGGTATTGTCTCTAGCTTGTCGGCCCGGGATGAAGCCCACCTGGTCAGCATGTATCAATTGCGGGAGAACTGAGTTCAACCTCAGGGCCAAGATTCTGGCGAATAGTTTAATATCATTATTTAACAGGGAGATAGGGCGATAACTAGAACACGAATTGGGGTCTTTCCCTGGTTTGTGAATTAAGACAATCCGAGCCTCCAGCGTATGTGGGGACAGAGGTTCACCCTTCAGGAAACCATTAAAGAGCCTACAAAGGTGGGGCAGAAGAATTCCCTTGAACTTCTTGAAATACATAATAGACATACCATCAGGCCCAGGGGCCTTGCCTGGTTTCTGAATCTTAAGGGCATTGTCTATTTCTTCTATAGTTATCTCCGAACCCAACTGAGAAACCACCAAACCACTCAACAACGGTAAATTGCATTTATCCGAAAGGGACTCAATCCCCTCGCTGAATCTCAGTGAAGGTGAGAAAGCCGCATCCGCATTATATAGCGATTTATAGTATTCCTCAAATTCACTAAGAATGTCGTCAGGCTCATGTGTCAATACCCCTTGCTTAGTACGGATAGACAAGATATTCTTTTTGGGCTCTCAGCTTCCTAGCAAGAAGTTTGTCTGCCTTATCCCCTTTTCTCTATCGTCCTAGTGGATGCTGGGGTTCCTGAAAGGACCATGGGGAATAGCGGCTCCGCAGGAGACAGGGCACAAAAAGTAAAGCTTTAGGATCAGGTGGTGTGCACTGGCTCCTCCCCCTATGACCCTCCTCCAAGCCTCAGTTAGATTTTTGTGCCCGGCCGAGAAGGGTGCAATCTAGGTGGCTCTCCTAAAGAGCTGCTTAGAAAAGTTTAGCTTAGGTTTTTTATTTTACAGTGAGTCCTGCTGGCAACAGGATCACTGCAACGTGGGACTTAGGGGAGAAGAAGTGAACTCGCCTGCGTGCAGGATGGATTGGCTTCTTTGGCTACTGGACATTAGCTCCAGAGGGACGATCACAGGTACAGCCTGGATGGTCACCGGAGCCTCGCCGCCGGCCCCCTTGCAGATGCTGAAACAAGAAGAAGGTCCAGAATCGGCGGCATGAAGACTCCTCAGTCTTCTTAAGGTAGCGCACAGCACTGCAGCTGTGCGCCATTTCCTCTCAGCACACTTGACACGGCAGTCACTGAGGGTGCAGGGCGCTGGAAGGGGGGCACCCTGGGAGGCAATGAAAACCTATTTTTGGCTAAAAATACCTCACATATAGCCTCCGGGGGCTATATGGAGATATTTAACCCCTGCCAGAATCCGTTAAGAGCGGGAGACGAGGCCGCCGAAAAAGGGGCGGGGCCTATCTCCTCAGCACACAGCGCCATTTTCCCTCACAGAAAGGCTGGAGGGAAGGCTCCCAGGCTCTCCCCTGCACTGCACTACAGAAACAGGGTTAAAACAGAGAGGGGGGGCACTAATTTGGCGTTAGAAATATATAAAAAAGATGCTATAAGGGAAAACACTTATATAAGGTTGTCCCTATATAATTATAGCGTTTTTGGTGTGTGCTGGCAAACTCTCCCTCTGTCTCCCCAAAGGGCTAGTGGGGTCCTGTCCTCTATCAGAGCATTCCCTGTGTGTGTGCTGTGTGTCGGTACGTGTGTGTCGACATGTATGAGGACGATGTTGGTGAGGAGGCGGAGCAATTGCCTGTAATGGTGATGTCACTCTCTAGGGAGTCGACACCGGAATGGATGGCTTATTTAGGGAATTACGTGATAATGTCAACACGCGGCAAGGTCGGTTGACGACATGAGACGGCCGACAAACAATTAGTACCGGTCCAGACGTCTCAAAAACACCGTCAGGGGTTTTAAAACGCCCGTTTACTTTGTCGGTCGACACAGACACAGACAGGGACACTGAATCCAGTGTCGATGGTGAATAAACAAACGTATTCCTTATTAGGGCCACACGTTAAGGGCAATGAAGGAGGTGTTACATATTTCTGATACTACAAGTACCACAAAAGAGGGTATTATGTGGGATGTGAAAAAACTACCGTAGTTTTTCCTGAATCAGATAAATTAAATGAAGTGTGTGATGATGCGTGGGTTCCCCCCGATAGAAAATATGGGCGGTATACCCTTTCCCGCCAGAAGTTAGGGCGCGTTGGGAAACACCCCTTAGGGTGGATAAGGCGCGCACACGCTTATCAGAACAAGTGGCGGTACCGTCTATAGATAGGGCCGTCCTCAAGGAGCCAGCTGACAGGAGGCTGGAAAATATCATAAAAAGTATATACACACATACTGGTGTTATACTGCGACCAGCGATCGCCTCAGCCTGGATGTGCAGAGCTGGGGTGGCTTGGTCGGATTCCCTGACTAAAAATATTGATACCCTTGACAGGGACAGTATTTTATTGACTATAGAGCATTTAAAGGATGCATTTCTATATATGCGAGATGCACAGAGGGATATTTGCACTCTGGCATCAAGAGTAAGTGCGATGTCCATATTTGCCAGAAGATGTTTATGGACACGACAGTGGTCAGGTGATGCAGATTCCAAACGGCACAAAGGTGTATTGCCGTATAAAGGAAGAGAATTTATTTGGGGTCGGTCCATCGGACCTGGTGGCCACGGCAACTGCTGGAAAATCCACCGTTTTTTACCCTAAGTCACATCTCTGCAGAAAAAGACACCGTCTTTTCAGCTTCAGTCCTTTCGTCCCTATAAGAGTCATATCTGCCCAGGGATAGAGGAAAGGGAAGAAGACTGCAGCAGGCAGCCCATTCCCAGGAACAGAAGCGTTCCACCGCTTCTGACAAGCTCTCAGCATGACGCTGAGACCGTACAGGACCCCTGGATCCTACAAGTAGTATCCCAGGGGTACAGATTGGAATGTCGAGACGTTTCCCCTGCGCAGGCTCCTGAAGTCTGCTTTACCAAGGTCTCCCTCCGACAAGGAGGCAGTATGGGAAACAATTCACGAGCTGTATTCCCAGCAGGTGATAATTAAATTACCCCTCCTACAACAAGAAAAGGGGTATTATTCCACACTATATTGTGGTACTGAAGCCAGAAGGCTAGGTGAGACCTATTCTAAATCTAAAAAAATTTGAACACTTACAAAGGTTCAAATCAAGATGGAGTCACTCAGAGCAGTGATAACGAACCGGGAAGAAGGGGACTATATGGTGTCCCGAGACATCAGGGATGCTTACCTCCATGTCCCAAATTTGCCCTTATCACTAAGGGTACCTCAGGTTCGTGGTACAGAACTGTCACTATCAGTTTCAGACGCTGCCGTTTGGATTGTCCACGGCACCCCGGGTCTTTACCAAGGTAATGGCCGAAATGATGGTTCTTCTTCGAAGAAAAGGCGTCTGAATTATCCCTTACTTGGACGATCTCCTGATAAGGGCAAAGTCCAGGGAACAGTTGGAGGTCGGAGTAGCACTATCTCTGATACTGTTACAACAGCAGGGGTGGATTCTAAATATTCCAAAATCGCAGCTGATCCCGACAACAAGTCTCCTGTGCTTAGGGATGATTCTGGACACAGTCCAGAAAAAGGTGTTTCTCCCGGAAGAGAAAGCCAGGGAGTTATCCGAGCTAGTCAGGAACCTCCTAAAATCAGTGCATCATTGCACAAGGGCCATGGTAAAAAAAAATGGTGACTTCCTTCGAAGCAATTCCAGTCGGCAGATTTCATGCAAGAACTTTTCAGTGGGATCTGCTGGACAAATGGTCCGGATCGCATCTTCAGATGCATCAGCGGATAACCCTATATCCAAGGACAAGGGTGTCTCTCCTGTGGTGGTTACAGAGTGCTCATCTTCTAGAGGGCCGCAGATTCGGCATTCAGTTTTGGATGTTGGTGACCACGGAGGCCAGCCCGAGAGGCTGGGGAGCAGTCACACAAGGAAAAAATTTCCAGGGAGTGTGATCAAGTCTGGAGACTTTTCTCCACATAAATATAGCTAAGGGTAAATTTATAATGCTCTAAGCTTAGCAAGACCTCTGCTTCAAGGTCAGCCGGTATTGATCCAGTGGGATAAAACATCACGGCAGTCGCCCAAGTAAATAGACAGGGCGGCACAAGAAGCAGGAGGGCAGTGGCAAAAACTGCAAGGACTTTTCGCTGGGCGGAAAATCATGTGATAGCACTGTCAGCAGTGTTTCATTCTGGGAATGGAAACTGGGAAGCAGACTTCCTCAGTAGGCACGACCTCCACCCGGCAGAGTGGGAACTTCATGGGGAAGTTTTCCACATGATTGTAAACCGTTGGGAATTACCAAAGGTGGACATGATGGCGTCCCGTCTGAACAAAAAACGGGACAGGTATTGCGCCAGGTTAAGAGACCCTCAGGCAATAGCTGTGGACGTTCTGGTAACACCGTGGGTGTACCAGTCGGTGTATGTGTTCCATCCTCTGCTTTTCATACCTAAGGTACTGAGAATTATAAGACGTAGAGGAGTAAGAACTATACTCATGGCTCCGGATTGGCCAAGAAGGACTTGGTACCCGGAACTTCAAGAGATGCTCACAGAGGACTTATGGCCTCTGCCGCTAAGAAGGGACTTGTTTCAGCAAGTACCATGTCTGTTCCAAGACTTACCGCAGCTGCGTTTGACGGCATGGCGGTGGAACGCCGGATCCTAAGGGAAAAGGCATTCAGGAAGAGGTCATTCCTACCCTGGTCAAAGCCAGAAAGGAGGTGACCGCACAACATTATCACCACATGTGGCGAAAATATGTTGCGTGGTGTGAGGCCAGGAAGGCCCCACGAAGAAATTTCAACTCGGTCGATTCCTGCATTTCCTGCAAACAGGAGTGTCTATGGGCCTCAAATTGGGGTCCATTAAGGTTCAAATTTCGGCCCTGTCGATTTTTCTTCCAGAAAGAATTGGCTTCAGTTCCTGAAGTCCAGAAGTTTGTCAAGGGAGTATTGCATATACAACCCCCTTTTGTGCCTCCAGTGGCACTGTGGGATCTCAACGTAGTTCTGGGATTCCTCAAAACACATTGGTTTAAAACCAGTCAAATCTGTGGATTTGAAGCATCTCACATGAAAAGTGAACATGCTCTTGGACCTGGCCTGGACCAGGCGAGTGTCAAATTGGTGGGTTTTTTTTCTCAAAAAAGCCCATATCTGTTTGTCCATTTGGACAGGGCAGAGCTGCGGACTCGTCCCCAGTTCTCTCCCTAAGGTGGTGTCAGTGTTTCACCTGAACCAGCTTATTGTGGTGTCTTGCGCCTACTAGGGACTTGGAGGACTCCAAGTTGCTAGATGTGGTCAGGGCCCTGAAAATATAGGTTCCAGGACGGCTGGAGTCAGGAAAACTGACTTGCTGTTATCCTGTATGCACCCAACAAACTGGGTGCTCTTGCTTCTAAGCAGACTTTTGCTAGTTGGATGTGTAATACAATTCAGCTTGCACATTCTGTGGCAGGCCTGCCACAGCCAAAATATGTAAATGCCCATTCCACAAGGAAGGTGGGCTCATCTTGGGCGGCTGCCCGAGGGGTCTCGGCTTTACAACTTTGCCGAGCGGCCATTTAGTCAGGGGCAAACACGTTTGTAAAATCCTACAAATTTGATAACCTGGCTAAGGAGGACCTGGAGTTCTCTCATTCGGTGCTGCAGAGTCATCCGCACTCTCCCGCCCGTTTGGGAGCTTTGGTATAATCCCCATGGTCCTTTCAGGAACCCCAGCATCCACTAGGACGATAGAGAAAATAAGAATTTACTTACCGATAATTCTATTTCTCGGAGTCCGTAGTGGATGCTGGGCGCCCATCCCAAGTGCGGATTATCTGCAATACTTGTACATAGTTACAAAAATCGGGTTATTATTGTTGTGAGCCATGTTTCAGAGGCTCCGCTGTTATCATACTGTTAACTGGGTTCAGATCACAGGTTGTACAGTGTGATTGGTGTGGCTGGTATGAGTCTTACCCGGGATTCATAAATCCTTCCTTATTGTGTACGCTCGTCCGGGCACAGTATCCTAACTGAGGCTTGGAGGAGGGTCATAGGGGGAGGAGCCAGTGCACACCACCTGATCCTAAAGCTTTACTTTTTGTGCCCTGTCTCCTGCGGAGCCGCTATTCCCCATGGTCCTTTCAGGAACCCCAGCATCCACTACGGACTCCGAGAAATAGAATTATCTGTAAGTAAATTCTTATTTTTCGTAATAAATCTGATTGAGGCGCCTAAGGCATTGTTCCGTCTTATGAGACAACAACATATTGAGTTCACCTCTAATTTTAAGTAGCCGATCCAAGTCAGCTGGGAGCAGGGAGGACCTATGAATTTCTTCCAGACGATGGAGCTGGTCAGTCAACTCCAAAATCTTCTGGGAGCGTTGTTTAGTGAGCCTAGCTGCGATCTGTATGAAGTGGCCCCGGAGGACCGCCTTATGAGCCTCCCACAAGGTCATATCGGACATACTAGGGGTCTGTTTCAAATTAAAGTAATCGGTCCGTACCTGAGAGACTTGTGGCAGAACATCAATATGCTGGAGAAGGGCGTCATTGAGGGACCAGTAGGGAGGAGAGAGTGCGGGACAAACCAGAGAGAGTCAAAGATACTGGGGCATGGTCAGACCATGTAATTGGGTGGATAGAACATTTTTGGATCTTGGAGGTTAAATCTCTCCCAGTCATAATCATGTCAATCCTTGGATAAAGATTATGCATCGGTGAAAAGAAAGTATAGTCCTTGATTAAGGGGTCAAGGACTCTCCAAGAATCAAAGAGTAGGTGGTTTTTAAGTAGTGACAACAGGGCTCTAGAATTACGATTGCTTGTATGGGACTGGGAAGGGGGAAGGGGATGGGAGCGATCGAGGCTGTGGTGGAGTATGGTATTGAAATCCCCTGCCATTAAAATATCACCTTTTCTATATAGGGCAATCATGGAGTCTAAGGAGGCGAAGAATGAGGCCTGGTTAACATTAGGGGCATAGACATTAATCAGAGTTATAGGAACATTATTAAGCTTGCCCACAATAATGAGAAATCTACCCTTTTTGTCAATAATAATTTTTTCTGATTCTAAGTGTAAGTGGGCGGGAAACATTATGGTGACCCCCGGTTTCTTCTGGGTGTGGTCGCATGCATGTATAACTACCGGGTGACGTCTAGATCGCAATTTGGGATGGGAAGTACCTCTGAAATGTGTCTCCTGAAGGAACACCAGATCTCCCCCAACCTGTTTTAGAAAAATAAATTATTTAGTCCTCTTTTGGGGGCTATTAAGACCCTTCACATTGTAAGTTATAACGTTAACTGACATACCAGTGTGTAAGAGAGCAGAGCTATAGCATCCCTAAACATACAGGGTTGGTCTCCTGAAGAAACAAAGGAAAGAGGAGAGGGAGAAGGAAGGAAAAAGAGAGAAAGAGGAGAAGAAAGACATTGAGAACAATACAAACCGAACAAGTGCAACCATAAACCGAGCCAAAGACCCATTGTACGCATCGTACGGGTCCACATGTTTGAGCTCCCGTATGGGGTATTAAGGGGGAAAATGTCTCCCTTACGCTCAAAACCGGCTATAATGGCTCAGTGGAGGGCGTGGCGTCACACACCCAAGAACGTACGGGAAGAGGAAAAAAGAAAGCGGACGGGGACGGGTAGGGCGACCCTGGGGGGTCGGAGCAACATTTGGGAACAATAAATCACATCAGAACCTGTTAGGGTCTCCTGCCCTGTGCTGCCACGTCGTCATGGCAACCGGGAGACAAGTGCTAGCGGAGTAACCTGAGCGCAGCTGATACTCCGGTTCGGGTCTTTTGCTGTGCAGTGGTTACAGGCATGGGATCCGGTGCTGGTTTTTGTGCTCACAGTCTGTGAGGTCTGAGGGGGGCGTGGACAGCACCTGCTTTATAAGGCCTCTTCTCAGGTTAAGCAGATGCTGCTGAATCTTTGTTGGTTAGTCAGTTCCTGAAAGTTAGCCAGTACTGTGTAGCTTTGTATTTTGTTGTTGCTTACTGCAAATAGGCCTGGGCATTTGGTACTACACTCTGCAAATCCAGACCTAGCAGTAAGACTGGAGTCAGTCGTTTAGCCTGCTTAGGTTCTTTTGCTATTCTGTGAACCCAGCAGGTTTGTGGCTGTACTTTCAGACCTGCCTGCATAATCCTCTCTCACTGTGCAGGGCGTCCATGTGTCAGTTTAGTGGCAGTAAGCTGAACCTGGGCCCTGCAAGTGAGAATTAGGATTGTGGAGACTCTCCTTGTGTCTATTATTCCATCTCTGACCAAGGAGTTTACTGCCACACCCGTTGGTAACCCTTTAGGGTTTTGCTGTTGCCCTTAGCAACAGCATTTCGGGTTCTCTACGTATTAAAACACAACATCTTGCTTTTTCCATCTGAGCATTTCTAATACTAGGGAGACACCCAGTTTCTTAGCCTCTGGGCTTCTCTGTTCACTCTGTGTTGGTTTTGTTACCCTATCACCTTCTGTGTACGTTATGTCATATTTCCCAGTCTGTCTGTGAGTTCATTTGTTTTGCATCCCTCTCTGTTCAGACACCAGTACATTCCTGCAGGCACTGGTGTGTATAACAGTTCAAACACCAGTACATTCCTGCAGGCACTGGTGTACATAACATATTCAGCAGCCCAATACTCCTGTTGAAATTTTGTGGGAATATGGAGCATACCCCTCAAAATACGTTGCAACAGGTGGTCTATCAGGTGCAGGTCCTGACTCGTCAATTTAATGATTTGTCCATTAAAATGCACACCTCCCAGGCCGCTGGCGGAGCTCCCGCAGCAGCAGCACCTTCAGGGGTTAAGGAGCCGAAAGTAAATCTTCCGGATCGTTTTTCTGGAGATCGCTCGCAGTTCTTTTGTTTCAAGGAGAGCTGCAAGTTATATTTCCAGCTTAGGCCTCAGTCTTCTGGGTCAGAGATTCAGCGGGTGGGCATAGTGATTTCCTTGCTACATGGAGACCCACAGGTCTGGGCATATGGGTTGCAGCCTGACTGTCCGTCGCTTAAAAGTGTTGATGCTTTTTTTACGGCACTGGGCATGTTGTATGATGACCCTGACAAGACGGCCTCAGCCGAGGCTCAGATTTCGATCCTTAAGCAATGGCGAAGGCCAGTTGAGGTTTACTGTACGGAGTTTCGGAGGTTGGCCCATGATACCCAGTGGAATGACCCAGCCCTGAGACACCAGTACCGAAGAGGTCTTTCTAACCAGTTAAAAGACCAACTGGTACAATATCCCTTGCCTGATAGCTTGGATCAGCTCATGCAGTTATCCATCAGGGTGGATAGACGGCTGAGAGAGCGTAGGCTTGAAAGGGAGACCGAGGTTTCCTTCTTTCCCAAGGGAACCTCAGACTCTGAGGAATTTTCCGAGGAGCCTATGCAGATTGGGGCTACCCGCCTCTCCTCGCGTTAGAAGACGCGGAGGAGACAGCAGGGGTTGTGTTTGTACTGTGGGAATAAGGGTCATGTGGTAGTATCATGCCCAGAAAAGCCGGAAAACTTCAGGGCCTGAGGGTGATGGGAAATATCCTGTCAGGCCAGAAGTCAGAATTTCCCAAGAAGACTTTTATCATTCCGGTGACCTTGAAGATCCTCGGTCAAACTGTCAAGACTGAGGCCTTTGTGGACAGTGGGGCCGACGGGGTTTTTATGGACCGCCAATTCGCCCTGAAACACTCTGTTTCCTTAGTACCCTTGGCGTCGGAAATTGAGATTTGTGGGTTAAACGGGGAACCATTATCCCAGGGTAAAATTACCTCTTGCACTAGCCAGATTTCTTTGTTTATTGGAGCCACACACTCTGAAAAATTGTCCTTTTATGTGACTGTCTGTACTTTTGCCCCATTGGTGTTGGGGTTACCCTGGTTAAGGGCCCACAATCCTCAATTTGACTGGGTCTCTGGGGAGATTCTTAGTTGGGGTACTGATTGTTTCAGGAGTTGCTTGAGCCTTCCAGTCAGGCTCTCGCAGCTAAGTTTGCCAGGATTGCCAGGGTGTTATGCAGATTTTGCGGACGTGTTCTCCAAAAAAGTTGCAGAGGTACTACCTCCCCATCGCCCCTACGACTGTGCCATTGATTTGTTGCCCGATGCTAAGCTTCCCAAGAGCAGGTTGTACTCCCTGTCACGTCCTGAGACTCAGGCTATGGCAGAGTACATTCAGGAGAACTTGGCTAAAGGATTTATCAGACCTTCACAGTCTCCAGTTGGGTCGGGGTTCTTCTTCGTGGGTAAAAAGGACGGTTCATTGCGACCCTGCATCGACTTCAGGGAATTGAACCGTATCACGATTAAAAACTCATACCCACTGCCTCTCATTTCGGTCTTGTTTGACCAGCTTCGTACTGCCACCATTTTTTCTAAGATTGACCTACGCGGTGCGTACAATCTAATCCGAATAAGAGAGGGGGATGAATGGAAGACTGCCTTTAATACCCACTCAGGGCATTATGAATATTTGGTGATGCCTTTTGGGCTCTGTAATGCCCCGGCAGTCTTCCAGGATTTCATGAACGATGTGCTCAGGGAATATTTGGATAGATTCTTAGTTGTATACTTAGATGACATCCTAATCTTCTCCCATTCCCTGGAGGAACATCGGAAGCATGAACGCTTAGTCCTCCAGAAACTCAGAGACCACCGGCTTGGGGCGAAGCTGGAGAAGTGCGAATTTGAAGTTCAGCAAATCGCATTTCTAGGATATATTATCTCCCCAGAAGGTTTCCAAATGGAGGGTTCCAAGGTACAGGCAGTCCTGGATTGGGTGCAGCCCACTAGTTTGAAGGCGCTTCAGCGTTTCCTGGGCTTTGCAAATTTTTATAGACGATTTATCGCTGGATTTTCGTCTATAGTGGCGCCCTTGGTGGCACTCACTAAGAAAGGGGCGGATGTTGCTCACTGGTCTCGTGAGGCCAAAGCGGTTTTTGCCCGTCTCAAAAGGGCATTTGTCTCGGCCAAGGTGCTGCGACACCCAGATCCAGAGCGTCCTTTTGTGGTGGAGGTGGATGCCTCTGAGATGGGTATTGGGGCAGTGCTCTCTCAGATGGGAGTGTCTGATAATCGCCTTCATCCCTGTGCTTACTTTTCCCGTAAATTTTCGCCTGCCGAGATGAATTATGACGTGGGTAACCGGGAATTGTTGGCTATTAAGGATGCACTCGAGGAGTGGAGACACTGGCTTGAGGGGGCTAAGTTTGTGGTCTCAATTCTCACCGACCATAAGAATTTGGCATATTTAGAGTCAGCGAAGCGTCTCAATGCCAGGCAGGCACGATGGGCTTTGTTTTTTGCTCGCTTTAATTTTTTGATAACATATCGCCCTGGGTCAAAAAACATCAAGGCTGATGCGCTCTCGCGGAGTTTTGCTCCAATCCAGGAGACCACCGAGGAGCCGTTGCCCATTGTGTCCCCATCATGTATTAAAGTGGGCATTACCCAGGACCTCTTGTCATTAGTCCTTAGAGCACAGGAGCAGGCTCCTCCAGACCTTCCGGTAGGTCTTTTGTTTGTGCCTCCTAGGTTAAGACAGCGAGTGTTCCTGGAATTCCATGCCAAGAAGTCGGCAGGTCACCCGGGTATTGCCAGAACTCGGGAGTTGCTATCTAGGGCGGTGTGGTGGCCCTCGGTGGCTAAGGATGTGGATCAGTGGGTTCGGGCATGTGACATCTGTGCCCGAAATAAGACTCCTAGAGGGGTTCCTGTTGGCCCATTACATCCACTCTCTATTCCATCTAAGCCATGGACCCACATTTCAATGGATTTTGTTGTGGACTTGCCCAAATCCTCTGGGATGACAGCCATCTGGGTTGTCGTTGACAGGTTTTCGAAGATGGCGCACTTCGTTCCACTGGTAGGGCTGCCATCGGCCAGACGCCTGTCTGAATTATTTATGCTGCATGTTGTGCGCCTCCACGGGTTGCCACTTGATGTGGTCTCTGACCGCGGATCCCAGTTTGTGGCCAAATTCTGGAGGGCATTTTGTTCCGATCTCCAGATTTCTGTCAGCTTGTCGTCAGGCTACCATCCGCAGTCTAATGGGCAGACTGAAAGGGTGAACCAGACCTTGGAGCAGTTCCTCAGGTGTTATGTCTCCAAGTGTCAGACTGACTGGGTTGCTCATCTGTCAATGGCGGAGTTTGCCTATAACAACGTGGCTCACTCTGCTACAGGGATCTCTCCCTTCCTTTGTGTGTATGGGCATCATCCTAAGGCCAATTCTTTTGACCCCCTGGACTCCACGCCTGGTGGTTCCTCTGTCGTTTCGGTCCTTAGAGGTATTTGGAGGAAAGTGAAGAAAGCCCTTGTGTCTGTGTCATTAGTGACCAAAAGGGTTTTTGATAAGCGGAAAAGACCCTGCAGCTTCAAATTAGGAGACTTCGTCTGGTTGTCTACCAAGAATTTGAAGTTGAAACAGCCATCTCATAAGTTAGGTCCCCGGTTCATCGGCCCTAATAAGATCACCAGGGTTATCAATCCGGTGGCATTTCAGTTAGATCTGCCCCGTTCTTTGGGTATCAATAAAACATTTCATTGTTCCCTTTTAAAACGGGCGATTAGTAATCCTTCTTCTTCAGAGGAAGACCTTCCCCTCTTCTGATACGTGGCCAGAGGGAGTTTGTTGTTGAAAGGATTCTTGACTCCAAGATGGTTCGGGGTCGGCTGTCATTTTTGGTGCACTGGAAGGGGTATGGGCCGGAGGAGCGGTCGTGGGTGCGCAGTTGTGATCTTCATGCCCCCAGACTGATACGCTCTTTCTTCTCGCAGTTCCCCGATAAACCCGGTGGTAGGGGTTCTTTGACCCCTCGTCAGAGGGGGGGTACTGTTAGGGTCTCCTGCCCTGTGCTGCCACGTCGTCATGGCAACCGGGAGACAAGTGCTAGCGGAGTAACCTGAGCGCAGCTGATACTCCGGTTCGGGTCTTTTGCTGTGCAGTGGTTACAGGCATGGGATCCGGTGCTGGTTTTTGTGCTCACAGTCTGTGAGGTCTGAGGGGGGCGTGGACAGCACCTGCTTTATAAGGCCTCTTCTCAGGTTAAGCAGATGCTGCTGAATCTTTGTTGGTTAGTCAGTTCCTGAAAGTTAGCCAGTACTGTGTAGCTTTGTATTTTGTTGTTGCTTACTGCAAATAGGCCTGGGCATTTGGTACTACACTCTGCCAATCCAGACCTAGCAGTAAGACTGGAGTCAGTCGTTTAGCCTGCTGAGGTTCTTTTGCTATTCTGTGAACCCAGCAAGTTTGTGGCTGTACTTTCAGACCTGCCTGCATAATCCTCTCTCACTGTGCAGGGCGTCCATGTGTCAGTTTAGTGGCAGTAAGCTGAACCTGGGCCCTGCAAGTGAGAATTAGGATTGTGAAGACTCTCCTTGTGTCTATTATTCCATCTCTGACCAAGGAGTTTACTGCCACACCCGTTGGTAACCCTTTAGGGTTTTGCTGTTGCCCTTAGCAACAGCATTTCGGGTTCTCTACGTATTAAAACACAACATCTTGCTTTTTCCATCTGAGCATTTCTAATACTAGGGAGACACCCAGTTTCTTAGCCTCTGGGCTTCTCTGTTCACTCTGTGTTGGTTTTGTTACCCTATCACCTTCTGTGTACGTTATGTCATATTTCCCAGTCTGTCTGTGAGTTCATTTGTTTTGCATCCCTCTCTGTTCAGACACCAGTACATTCCTGCAGGCACTGGTGTGTATAACAGTTCAAACACCAGTACATTCCTGCAGGCACTGGTGTGCATAACATAACCATACGAACAGTAACAATTTGGGCTCAATCAGAGAAGCTCAGAAAAGAAAATAGAGAACCTCCAAAATACAAAACACTATAGTATATAGCAATATACAGTAACCCATCAAGGCAGTTCGTGGAAGAAAGTTCATGGAGGGTCACGTCTAGAGGAGGTTTTTGCCGGGACTGTCGACCAAAGACGGCGAGTTGCACGTTGTGGGAGAGGGGAGCTTGGGGTGCGTTGAGGACCCGGTACAGCCTGTGGGGGAGAAGGCTTGTCAGGCGCCGGGGGGGGGGGGCGGCGGCGGCAAGTTCAGTTTCAGAAGAAGCCGGTGGGCATCCTCCGTGGATCGTGCCATTAGCCGCTTCCCATCAAGCTGCACTATCAGGGCGAAGGGATAACCCCATCTGTATCTGATTTGATTCTCCCTGAGGATCTTGGTATATTCCTTCAGATCGAAGCGCCTCTTAAGAGTAGTAGGGGATAAGTCCTGAAATATCAGCAGCCTGTGTTTCAAACAGACACAAGTCCTTGTTACGAGCAGCAGTTAGGACTCTATCCTTAGTTTTGAAATAGTGACAGCGTAGAACCACATGGGATGATGGTTTTTGGCGCAGGGAGCGATGAGTCCTATCCAGGAGGAAAAGCTCAGGCGGAGTGTCCGGCAGGAGATGTTGAAAGAAGCGGGTGAGGAACTCCTCCAGTTGGGCAGTTTCCACCGACTCCGGAATATAGTTAATGCGCAGATTGTTACATCTTGCGCGATTATCTGCGTCCTCCTGTTGATCTTGGAGGAGGTAAATGTCTTCCTGCGAGACAAAAACGGAGTGCTCCATCTCTTGCTGGAAATTGATAACTTCGTCAATTTTCTGTTCGACGTCATTAGTACGAGCACCTAGGTCCGAGATCTCATCCTTGAGACCAGAGATGGCCTTGTGGATCTCCGAGTGAAAAGCCCGTTTCAACGACTTAATTTCATTAAGGATAGAGGAAATGCAGTCTTTCATGGAAAGGCCAAGCACAGGTGATTCTTCCTCAGATTCCGAAATAGGAGCAGATTGTGGGGTGGAAGGTGGTTTGGATGAGTTGGGCTTCATTTTAGAAATAAAGGAGGTCAAATCCGCAGATGGTGCTGATTTTTTTGGACCTAGGCATGGCGTATAACAGTCCCGGAAATAAAAGGTGAATAAAAATTCAAAACTGAGCAATAGCGTAGAAAGTTAGAATTCCATTATATTATGTGCAATGAAAGGAAACATGAGGCCCCCAGGGCAGCATCCAGTATGATTTAGCAAAGCATTCCCCTGCGTAGTATCATCACAGAAGGCTGGAGCATAATTCAGATGTAGTAGGATGCACTAGCCAGGAGATGGCGCACCCGGGTTATAGATTATAATGTAAGGAGGCCCAGAGTCCTAATAATAAATCAGGGGGCCCCAACAAAATACAGCAAGGCACAGTAGAATTAAGATGGGGGCCACAGCAGTGGGAGCCTATGCAGGAGGAGCTATAGGGCCACAGGAGTACCCAGTGAGTGGGGGCAAACGCTGGTGCAGTGGAGGAGGAGGCAGCTCACTTGTAGGTGAGAGAAGATGGCCGCCAGCAGTGAGCCCCTCCAAGGACTGCAGGATATACCTGGTCTTCCAGGAGCTGTGAAGGGGGGGCCTTGTACTCCACTAGAGCCCCCAGGCCTAGAGGTCGCCCAGCAGCGTGTAGGAGAGGGAAGCCAGGGTCCACAGAGCGCTCCGGGGGTCCCGTCGCGGCCGCGCTCCGATCCCGGAGCTCACGGCCGGGGCGTCCCCAAACTCGAGGCCCCCGGCTGCAGGGCCGCGGTGGTCGGATGCAGCAGGAGGTCGCCCAGGGCCGCAGGTCCGTCCCGCAAGCCGCCCTGCACCACTGAGAGGTCTCCCAGCCGCGGAGAGCACCAGGTCGGCTGCAGAGAATGGCACCCTGTGTCCCCGAGCCGGCGCCCCAGTGCCAGACGTCCGCTCGTCCCCGAGTCTAAGAAGATGGCCGCCGCTATGGAGTACTCACGCCTGGAGGCCCCGGTATCTCTGCTCCCGCCGTTCTCAGCCAGAAGAGGAGAGTCCAGATGGTATTGGGGAGCGGTGAAGTAAGCTCCGGCGAGCGGCCCGGCAGTGAGGGCGAACCCGGTCTCCCGCGTGCGGCTCCGTCACCCGTCCCGGAGCTTCTCCAAAATCTAGGCCCCGGCTTCGTGGAGGTGGGAGGGCCGCAACCCGCAGAGTCGGCCTAAGCCTCCTCCCGATTCCGCAGCATGTTCCCACGGAGGCAGGATTACAGGGTGAGAGGATGGGGCACAGATTCAGGGAGAATGAGGGTGTAAATAGGGGTAAAAAGGGCTTTCTGCGAGCATGCAGGCTGGAGCCCATATAAAGTGCAGCTCTCCCAGTTGCCAGCCAGGCCACGCCCCGTCACCTCTGTTTTTTGCCATCAGGAGATCATTTAACACACACACCAGGGCTGTTTCAGTGCTATGTCTTCTCCTGAATCCTGATTGGAATGGATCATAGATATCATGGGTTGTCAGGCGGGTTTCCAGTTGATTTGCAACCACTTTCTCAATAACCTTTCCTGGAAAAGGAAGGTTTGATACTGGTCTATAGTTGATCATGCAGTCAGGATCTAAATTAGACCTCTTCTTAAAAAACCTAACAATTGCTTCCTTTAGGGGTCCAGGAAATATGCCGTTCTGCAAAGAGCATTGAACAATTTTTGCAAAGACAGGACCAATTATATCCATACAACCTATTAGAAGCTTGGTTGAGGCAGGGTCCAGATCACAGGTGGTGGGAAGGAAAATCCGAGCAATTTCAGCAATGTCCTTTACATCCACTGGGTTAAATCTGGTCCATGAAGGCAGGTGGCTTATATTGGCAGGTTTTGTAGTTTGACACTCCTTTGATGGCACTGTGGAGATTCCAGCCCGAATGGGGGATATTTTATCTGCAAAGAAGTTTGCAAACTCGTTGCATCTTGCCTGGGAGAGGGTCTCATCAGTCTGCAGGCATGCTGGCTTGCAAAGCATCTCCACTGTGCGGAAAAGTTGAGCTGGCCTATTGTTTGCTTCCCTGATCTCATTAGACAGAAACTGTGATTTCTTATGGGTGATTGTCGATTGATATTCTTCGTTATGCTTTATTAGTTTTATTTTGTCATCCACTAGGTTAGTCTTCCTCCATCGCCTTTCCAGTCTATGCCCCCTTTTCTTGAGCTCACTAACACTGTTGTCGAACCAGGGAGCTCGACGTTGTGGTTTACGAGGTCTTATACGCACAGGGGCGATAATATCAATTGCAGCCATAACATCCCTATTATAATAACGGACTAGGGAACAGGGAACAGGGATCTTCACAGGCACCCAGTATAGCAGAGAGATCCAGATTTGCTGTTAGAGCCTGGGAGTCATACCCCTCCTTGGACGATACCTGGTCAACTCCACGGGCAGAGATTTTATTTGAGGGGTTGCAACTGAGAACCAAAGGTAGTGGTGGTCTGACCAGATGACTGGGTTTATTTTTAGGTCAGTGACTTCTAATCCAATCTGAAAGACAAGATCAAGAGTGTGACCACTTTTATGTGTGGCAGAAGAAATGACCTGTGTGAAGCCCAGACCATTCATTGTGCACAGGAGGTCTTGGCCAAGGCGTGAGAGCTCCTCATCCACCCATGCATTGAAATCCCAGATGATGAGCCATCTTTGATGAACCAGGCCAGCAACAGTGTCTGCAATTTCTTGTAGAAATATCTTTCCATCTCCAGGGGGCCGGTAAATGAGAAGTACTCTGAAACCTAATCCTGTCGAACTCCGGGCAGCAATGCACTCGAAGTACCTGGATACAGGAAGGTGATGTTGGCTCTCTACACTGGGTATTTCTCCAATGCTACTATCCAGGCCTCTGCTACACAGGTCCTTCTGAGCGCGCATATATCTCGGCTTTCACCTCCCATCGTCTTTCAGGCTGCAAAAATTTGGCGTGCCCTAAGGTTTCTTCATGGTTTTGACAGCCTGGACCCGGATACTCCCCTCTGGTACTCTGCTTGGTTCCCTGAATTGAAATCTCTTGAGGGTAGAGAGGTTTGGGCTTCTCAATCAATAGTCTCCATATCCCAATTGTATAGTGATGGCACTTTAAAATCTATACAGCAATTGAAGGATGAGTTTAATTTACCCAACTCATACTTTTATAGATACCTATGACTTCGGCATGCCCTACAGTCTCAGTTTAAGACTTCGCCCTCTGTGATCCTCCCATTTCCCATTAAGACCTTTGTAAGTAAACTGGGTCGAGTTAAGGCGATTACTTTCACCTACTCACACCTCCTAACTAAACTTCACACTGACCCACTTTCTCGTCTCCTTGAGAAATGGGAGGGGGATTTGGGCCCCATAGATGCAGAAGACTGGGAACTTGCCCTGGAGTACCCGAGTATGATAAGTCCCCTAGATTTCAACAGATACAGATCTTTCTTTTACATAGAACTTGCATGACACCAGCCAGACTGGCTAGGTTTGGGGCTGGTCACTTGGATGTTTGCCCTAAATGTGGGATTGCTGGGGGTTCTTTTTGGCACCATGTGTGGGATTGTCCATCGCTACAGGTATTTTGGTCTGGGATCAGGTCGGTTCTGGAGTGGACAGGGATACATAGAAGCGCGCTTACCCCGGGGTTTTGTCTTTTGGGAATGGGAGGCCTTGACTCCATGTCCAAGTGGGAGAGTCTGTATGCTCGCAATTTATGCGCCTTGGCTAAGGTGTGTATTGCGAGATTGTGGATGGCTCCTACCTGTCCTTCGATATCGGCTTTTAAGACTCTGGTGAATGACACTATTTTCAAAGACCGATACATACAGTATATATGAAAAACAATGCGATTCCTAAATCCTAGAAAATTTGGTCCCCTTGGCTTGAATGCTTGTACTCCTCCCCTGACCTTACACTGTAGTGGGCATTGTGATTCTCTAATGACCTGTGCCCTGGGATGATGTTGAACCTGTTGTACTGTATACATGCTATACCACTTCACATTCACTCTTCCTTCTTCTCCTTCACTTGTTGATAGCTTTATTTTTTTAAAACCCCCCCCCCCCCCCCCGCTTTTTTTTTTCTTCAGTAGATTTTATTTAGGGTTGTTAGTTACTTGCAAATGCAAGGTAAATGGGGAAAATTAAAAAAAAAAAATTCATGTTGTCTCATACAATGCTTACAGATTTCGCTGCTGCTATATATTGTATGTGTTTTATATTTCTTCTACACAGCTATCTGATGATTATGTTGTGTATCCGTTCCATACTGCTGTAGTATGATTGTGTGCTGTATTTGATGTCATGTGATCCATGCTATATCTGTATATGACAACTTACTTTCAATAAAAATTACTCTATTTAAAAAAAAAATAATAATAATAAAACAGGCAGCATCCTAAAAGTGCCTTCATGTTACACATGCTCCCTATGTCATTGGGGTAAATTTACCAAGATGGGTGTTTTTTTTTTTTTTTTTAGTACTGGTGATGTTGCTCATAGCAACCAATTAGATTCTACGCTACATTTATCTAGCTGCTTCTAGAAGATAATAAATTGATTCTGATTGCTTGCTATGGGCAACATCACCAGTTCTAAAAAAAAAACTCCCGCCTTTAGTAAATTTTACCCCATTGTATCAATGAGTTCTATTCCCACCATTGTTCATCTGCTCTTCCCAGCATTAACAACATACTGAAAGGATGATTTTGAGTACGGTGTGCTGAGATGGGCTCAGTGCCGTTTCTTTACTGTAGGGCAGGGGTGGCCAACCAGTCAGAGGCAAAGAGCCAGAAAAGATCCACAGCAAAGGTGGAGAGCCACTATTAGGTGCGCGCCCAAAAATGGGGGTGTGGCCTAGTTGTCGCAAAGCCACACCCCATTTTTGTGCGCACACCTTTTGGTATCACATTTGTAGGAGTATGACCTTGTGTATTAACCCTGTTTTTAGTCATGTTGTACAGTGCCACATACATATAATGCCCCTGTACAGTGCCACATACATATAAAAATGCCAAAAAATGGGTGCCTCCACAGTGCCAGATACACATATGTCCCCACAGTGCCAGATAAATATATGCCCCCAGTGCCAGATACACCTGTCCCCACAGTAGCAGATATACATGCTCCCACAGTGCCAGGTACATGCCCCACAGTGCCAAATACATATATTCCGCACAGTGTCAAATACATGTATCCCCCACAGTGCCAAATACATATATGCCCTACAGTGCCAAATCCATATATGCCCCACGGTGCCAGATACACATGTCCTTACAGCAGTGGCGTGTGCGGTGAGGTCAGTGGCTGGTGAGGCACTGCAGCCATAATGTCCACCAAATCCTGCTGATGACCCCTACCACCACTGCCGCCAATGCCCGCTGCCTGCCTGCTCATTATACTTGTGATATATTGTACATTTTTATAGAAAAAAAAAATTAGTGTTTGGGACTGGGAAGGGGTGGGAGGAGGACATGAATGCAATTTTGTTGTCCAGGGCTTCCATTAACTTAATAGCACCGTGGATGCAGCATTATTAAGTTAATAGAAGACAAACACTGCCGCGAAAGCATAGAATTTGTAAAAAAAAAAAAAATGGAGCTTTCAAATAGACCTGCTTTTTGCTGCTTGTTGTGATAGTCATGCACGGATCAGCGAGATATGTGCATGCTTATCTGTGGAAAAGGCTATGAATTGGTTAAAATTTAAAAAAAGAAATGCGTGAGGTCCCCCCTCCTAAGTATAACCAGCTCCGGGCTCTTTGAGCCGGTCCTGGTTGTTTAAATACTGGGAAAAAATTGGACGGGGGTTCCCCGTATTTAGACAACCAGCACCGGGCTCTTAGTCCGGTTCTGGTTCCAAAAATACGGGGGACAAAAGACGTAGGGGTCCCCCGTATTTTTAAAACCAGCACCGGGCTCCACTAGCCAGGGACATAATGCCACAGCCGGGGGACACATTTATGTAGGTCCCTGCGGCCGTGGCATTACCCCCCCAACTAGTCACCCCTAGCCGGGGTTCCCTGGAGGAGTGGTGACCCCTTTAATCAAGGGGTCCCCCCCTCCAGCCACCCAAGGGCCAGGGGTGAAGCCCGGGGCTGTCCCCCCCCCATCCGTGGGCGGTGGATGGGAGGCTGATAGCCATGTGTGTAATAAAAGAATATTGTTTTTTGTTGTGGAACTACAAGGCCCAGCAAGCCTCCCCCTCTTGCTGGTACTTGGAGAACCTCAAGTACCAGCATTCGGGGAAATAACGGGGCCACTGGTACCTGTAATTCTACAACAACAAAAATAAAATAAAAACACAACTCGCACACCGTGACAGTAAAAGTTTATTAAAAACACACTTATACACTCACACATACTTACCTACATCCCACGCCGGTCACGTCCACTTGTCCAGTAGAATCCAATAGGGCCGGTACCTGTAAAAATGAGAGACAGATTACTTACCTACATCCCACGCCGATCACGTCCACTTGTCCAGTAGAATCCAATAGGGCCGGTACCTGTAGAGGAGAGAGGGCACACAATTTGTTCTTCGGCAGACTTACTTACCTATACACTCAGGCATATGCATTTAGGAGTTTGGAAAGAGAGAGAGAGAGAGAGAGAGAGAGGGGAGAGCAGGGGCAAATGCAGGATTCAGTGAGAGGGGTTTCCATGTGGGGGTGTGTGTATGTGTGTATGTATGTACAGTATGTATGTACAGTGTGTGTGTGTGTGTGTGTGTGTGTATATATATATATATCGTACGCACGTGTGTGTGTGTGTGTGCGTATGTGTGCGTGTGTGTGTGTGTGTGTGTGTGTGTGTGTATATGTATATATATATATATATATATATATATATATATGTATGTATAATATGTGTATATATATATATATATCCTCCTTATATGTAATAGATGGCATGCCCCTCTCCGTGCAGTAGAAACCAGGCGGCACTCAGCGGTCTCTGTGAGTAAATCAATGTATTAAAGTACAAAAGGCATAGTGTACCGACGTTTCAACGCCACACAAAGCGTTTTTTTTTCTTCAAGCCTATAGTAAAGCACCTTGAAAAAAACGGCCATTGAAACGTCAGTACACTATGCCTTTTGTACTTTAATACATTGATTTACTCACAAAGACTACTAAGTGCCACCTGGTTTCCACTGCACGGAGGGGTGCATGCCAGTCTTCACCCAGGGAACTATTGCACCATATACACAGAGTGACACACAAACACATATACACAAACACACACCCGAACACACACACACACACACACACACACACACACACACACACACACACACACACACACACACACACACACACACATAAATTACTACAAATGCAAACATACACACAGTTACAGTATGTGCATACCTTTCTACCAGGCGCTAGCAGCAGTTTGCGGACGGAGGGAACTTGCGCAGCCAGCAGCTCCCCCATTCACTCCAGACTGTCTGTAGTAGAGAGCTATGGTAGCTCTCTGTTACTGCTGCAGTGCAGCGGCTCCGCGGTCGCGATCGCGAACGCGTCTTTTACCTGAGATGGAGACAACTGTGTCACGGTCTCCGTCTCAAAAACAGAAGATTCAGCTCATCGGGGGGTTTCCAGGTAGTTGGAAACCCCCCCTGCGTGCACCACTGGAGAGAGAGAGAGCCAAACCTGGATTGAATCTGTTTGCGCCCTCCAGCTGCACTTGCCGGCGGAGGGAGCAGCTCTGACACTGACAGCGGGGGATCTTCTCAGCGGACCTGCCACTGATAGCGGCTCTTCTCTGCGACGCCCGGCGTGGACAGACAAGGAGGGGGGACATGCGGCAGCACGAACCTCGGCTAACTCATTTCCGCCCTCCAACTGCTCCTGCTGAGCAGGTCTGACAGCGGCTCTGCTCAGCGGCTCTTCTTAGCGGCGCCCGGCACGGACAGAGAAGGAGGGGGAACATGCGCAAGGAGGGGGACTGTGCCTGACAAGGAAGCAGCCATGCTGGGGGAGGTGAGCACTCATTTTTCAGCTTATAGGTGATTGGACCAGCGGATCCAGCCCTGGATCCGCTGTCCAATCACATCTAGCCCTATCGTCGCGGCACTTCTATTAGTGCCGCTTCCTCGTTGATTTTCTATGGGCTTTTACAGCCCAGTGCTTGGCCACGCCCCCTGCTTTCTCCTCCGTCCCATTCACAACGGGAGGCACTGTTATCAGTGCCTCCTAACCTGCTACTTCCATTTCTTACAATGGTTAAAATAATATTACGAAGTTACTTATGACACAGAACATGTCATAAGTATCTTCCTTCTATTATTTTACTAAATAATGACAGGGGAGGCACTGCCTCCCCTGACTGCACGTCCCTGCCTTACAGTGCCTGATATGCCCCCAGTGCCGGAGACACTTGTTCCCAGAGTGCCAGATACACATGCCCCCCACTGTGCCAGATACACATGCCCCCCCCCCTGTGCCAGATATGCCCCAGTGCCAGATACACATGTCCCCACAGTGTCGGCTATGCCCCCAGTGTCAGATATGCCCCCAGTGTCAGTATGCCCCAGTGCCAGACATGCCCCAGACATACCCCAGTGCCAGACATGCCCCCAGTGCCAGACACACGTCCCCAAAGTGCCTCCCCCCCCCCCAGTGCTGCTCACCGTTCTGCTGGAGGGGAGGAGAGCGCAGCATGCGCCTCTCCTGCCCCGCTGACTCCGGTGGCGGTGTTTATCTTCAGTTCGGCGCCGGCCTGTGAGCCAATCAGAGCTCACGGTCCGGCAGCCAATCAGGAGCCTTAACTGCCGGACCGCGAGCTCTGATTGGCTCATGGGCCGGTGCCGAATTGAAAATACCGCTGCCGGAGTCAGAGGGGCAGGAGACGCGCACGCTGCGCTTCCCTCCCCTCACACGCCGGAGACCTGCTGGGCAGTGTGTGTCGGGCAGCGGTGGAGTGGTGGCCGAGATCTGTTGTTCAGAGCCGGCCCTTATAAATATGATGCCCTAGGCAAGATTTTGGCTGGTGCCCCCTAGCACCGCTGCTAGTTCCGCCTCTGACCTTGCACCCCTTTCCCATCACCATCACCCCTCAGTCATAGCAGTCCTCATTTTGGTGCTCCCTCTCCCCTATATCTTAAATAGGAACAGTGCGCACATTTGGCGAGGAGCCCAAAAAGGGGCATGTTCTTTTGGGAAGGGGCATGGCCACACAATAGTACCCCCAATTCAAATTACGCCACACAGTAGTGCAACTTTATTCACATTATATCATGCAAAAGTGTCCCTTATTCACGTTACATCACACAGTAGTACCACTTTACCTTATATATGTTACGCCTCACAGTAGTGCCCCTTATTCACATTACATCACACTGAATTGATCCTTTCACCACAGCATATTGCTCTTTATTCACATTACACCACACTGTAATGCCTTTTCTATACATTACGCCACACTGTAGAGCGCATAATAGTAATAACAACACATGCCACACATTAGTAATGCCTTTCTACACATAATACTGCACAGTAATGCCCCTTACACATGACACACATTGTTGATATCCTTATAAACATTATGCCAACCTTTATTAATGCCCTTATACACATAATGACACATATAATGCCCCTTACACATGTTGCACATTATTAATGCATTTATACACATGACACATATAATGCCCATTACACATATGCCAAACACTATTGCGCAATGAACCTTACCCACACACATCACTCACACGGCCTCTAACACTGTGACCTTTGTCTCTGCTTGGATACAGATGTGTCCTGATACATCTTTCCTCAATGTGCCATGCAGCTCCCGTCCAGCTCTGCTAACCTTGGATGCCTTTTTTTGTGTGCAGAAAATGCATCTTATTTTCATTGCTATGTGACTAGGAAGCACAAGCAGCTTCTGCCTATATTCTGTGTGCGACTGTGGCTGTATCTGCATACGAAATGCTACGTTACAGTGATTTCCAGGAATACACTGTAACATAGCATTTCATATGCAGATTCAGCTGCAGTCACACACACAATATAGGCATGCCGCATATCATTTTAATCAGCAGAATCTGCTTGTGCCCCTAGGCAATCCAAATACCCTAGGCATATGCCTAGTTTGCCTACGCCTAGGGCTGGCTCTGCTGTTGCAGGGTCAAAAACTGGGGTGTAAGGTAGTTTTTTCCTGTGAGGCCATGGCTATTTTAGGGAGGCCATGCCTCCCTAAAATAGAAGAGGGGGGATGAGGGGGCTTTTTTAAATGCTCACACCGGGAGCCAAATTATCAAGAAACAGCCCTGGATGGGCTACAGATTAACTAGATTGCTAAACTACAGTATCTGGCTGAGAATGGTCTAGATTTATTAAAATGCACAATAATAATCCCAGAAAGTTTTAGGGAAGTAAAATTGACAGATATGATAGCACAATCTATATTACATGAAAAATTGTGCTTGTACTGTGCTGCTACAATGTTGCTGCGCTTTGGTAAGCAATTAACGTTTAGGCTTTTCAGCCATAAGATTGCAGAAAAGAAACATTCTGGGAAACCTCTTACAAGTATTTTGGAGATGTGAATAGATATGACATCTTTAGATGTAGGTTTTATTTAGCAGGGCAGAGAATGAAGGATATAGGGCATGCAGGCTACTAAACTCGCCTTCCTGGATGTTCTCTGTTTCTGGCTGAGCAGTTTTATTGACATCTGCTGTATTAAAATGGATTGTTTGGGCTACGTATCTGAAGGGTGTCATACCTCATGGATAACAAGCACTCTCCTTAATATGTACATTATTCATTGCCTGACAGACGCATCAGTATTCTTGGCATACAGCCATAAAAAACATGTTTATTTCATTGCAAAAATAAATGACTGATGCAATGTTCCCTCCGTTACCTTCTGCCTGCCTGGTATAAGAGGAAATACATGATACATCTACAACCACTGTTATCTATTCATCTCCCTTATATCCTGGGATCTCATTCTACCCATTAGACCAGTGTTGTCGGCTATTATTTATAGATGATATCTAAGCATTGGCTTTGTTTGTTCACTAATTGTTAATTATTTACACATGAAAAAGGCCTATATTAAAATATGAAAATTCATATTTTTATTGTTTGGAATTAATCTTTTACAAACTTACATTAAATATTAGTTTGTAGAACTCCACAAGCTTGGAAAAAAGAGAAAAACATGGAACCACCATGGGCTGAGTCTGAACCTATAGGTTGAGAGACCCCCACATAACACATTGCTAAACATTTACTCCTGTTACACCTAGTGCTCACAGGCTTATTCTAACCATTATGCATACAGAGCCTGATTCATGTTTAGGAAGTAAAGCAAAATAGCAAGCAACTAGGCAAAACAATGTTACCTTGCAGGTGGGGCAGATGTAACATGTGCAGAGAGAATTAGATTTGGGTGGGGTGTATTTAAACTGAAAGCTAAATTGCAGTGTAAAAATAAAGCTGTCTAACATTCGTGGGCTACATGCAAAAGCAGCCAGCATTTACCCTGCACAGAAAAAATATAATTGTATTTGCTCCCCCTTGCATTGCAACATGGTATGTCCCAGACACAGTTACATGCTTGCTTTCTTCTTTTTTGCTTTAAAATAAATTGGGCTCCATGTTTCTTCTGTTCTGAAAGAGAAAAAAAAAGGCAAAAAGCTCGTAGACTAAGGATCATTAATCTCTATGGGGGATATCCAATTGCTTGTGATAAATAGGCATAGGTAATTGTATTGCCGGGTGCTATCCTATTAGCCCTGATGCTGCACGATCCTCCCCCCAGAGCCAGCACTAATTGGGGACTTATCCCCAATCCCATGTGTTTTTGCGCCAACGCTGCTCCAATTTTGGCCGATAAAAAATGGCGTCTAATTGGATACCACGATAGTTACCATCGGTCATTGATCGCGATATGTGGACGTTTTTGTCGGCAGAAATCGCACCAGAAAGCAGAACCAGCAGACTCTGGCATCTTCACACGTTCTTATGCATTCTGCATTATGGGCCTAATTCAGAGTTGATCGCAGCAGCAAATTTGTTAGCAAATGGGCAAAACCAAGTGCACTGCAGGGGGGGCAGATATAACATGTGCAGAGAGAGTTAGATTTGGGTGGGGTGTGTTCAAACTGAAATCTAAATTGCAGTGTAAACATAAAGCTGCCAGTATTTACCCTGCATAGAAATACAATATAACCCACCCAAATCTAACTCTTTTTGCACATGCACCCCCCCCCCCCCCCCCCCCTTCCCTGCACTGCACATGTTTTCGCCCAATTGCTAACAAATCTGCTGCTGCAATCAGATCTGAATTAGGCCCTATAATGGGTACTTGAAAGTTTTACCAATAATCTTAGGGCCAGAAATGAAAGAAGAAGCGGCACAAGTGGAATTAAACGATCTGTGTGCTGGCATTCGCATGACTTGTAGCCTACCTTATTCTTTTCCTCAAATTTAGTTATGAATTAACCTGGACGTACCCTTAAACAACTAGGGTATCTGCATGGCACTGCAAAATGCTGTGATAACCCTTTTGGGGGTTGCAGGCAGAATGCTGGCTGTCGAAATCCGATGCTGGAATCCCAACACCCTTTAACATCCCGACCCCGGAACTCCGCAAGGGCCAGGACATTGACGCCGGAATCCCAACCGTAAGTATACCCGGCAGGTTAGGTTTAAGATCAGGGGAGGGAGGCTTAGGTTTAGGTGTCAGGCCGGGGCTTAGGTTGTGGGGAGGAGGTCGGTAGGTTAGTGTTAGGCTGCGGGTAGGGTTAGGGCTAGGCACGTCCGGGGAGTGGTTAAGATCAGGTACTAAGGGGGAGGTTAGGGTTAGGCTGTGGGAACAGTGGGTTAGGGGGAAGGGGAGGGGGAAGAACACCCCACACTCACCCCTGTCATTCTTGAGAGCAATAGGATCCCAGTGTCTGTATTATGACTGCCAAGATCCCAAGCGGTGGCATTTCATACTGGAACACTTTTTTTTAATCCAGGTGGCAGTTACTCTGTCACTAAAGGCCCGTACACACTGGCCGATATATCGCGGGTCCGTTGGCTAGTGTGTACGGCCGAAAAGTCTGTGAACTCTGTCATTCATAGACGTATTGCGGCGGCCGGCGGTGATTGACAGCTGAACTGGGCGGGCGTGTGTACAGACGGATCGGTCCCAGACAGATCGGGCAGTGTGTATGCATAGCACACTGCCCGATCCGTCCATAGATATATCTGCCGATCAATTGATCGGCAGATATATCTTCCAGTGTGTACCCACCTTAAGAAACCATCCTTTTACCTACTCGACAGCGTACAAAACCCTGCGTAGCGAAGCAAAGATTTCACATTTTGATTCATGGGTCCATAAGACCTTTTTCCAGTCTTCAGTAGTCCACTGGGTGTCATTCATGGCCCAGACTCGAATCTCTTCCATTGCTGCAGAACAGCTAGAAGTTCTTAGCCCATTGCTTGTTCACTGAAGAATGTCCGTCTTGTTTTTATAACTGAGATTTACATTATTTCTCTTACGTCCTAGAGGATGCTGGGGACTCCGTAAGGACCATGGGGTATAGACGGGCTCCGCAGGAGACATGGGCACCTATAAAGAACTTTTAGTATGGGTGTGCACTGGCTCCTCCCTCTATGCCCCTCCTCCAGACCTCAGTTAGATCCTGTGCCCAGAGGAGAAGGGTGCACTGCAGAGAGCTCTCCTGAGTTTTCTGTGGAAAAAAAAATAATTTTGTTATGTTTTTTTAATTTTCAGGGAGCACTGCTGGCAACAGGCTCCCTGCATTGTGGGACTGAGGGGAGAGGAGCAGACCTACTTAAATGATAGGTTCTGCTTCTTAGGCTACTGGACACCATTAGCTCCAGAGGGATTCGGAACACAGGTCTCTCCCTGGGGTTCGTCCCGGAGCCGCGCAGCCGTCCTCCTCACAGAGCCGGAAGATAGAAGCCGGGTGAGTATGAGAAGCAAGAAGACGTCAAAGGCAGCAGAAGACTTCAGATCTTCATGAGGTAAAGCGCGCAGCGGTAAGCTGCGCGCCATTGCTCCCACACACAGACACACAGAAAGCACTGATGGGTGCAGGGCGCAGGGGGGGGGGGGGGCGCCCTGGGCAGCAATAAACCTCGTTTTTGGGCAAAAAAGGTCACATTAGGCTGCGGAGGCAGCAAATAGATGATCCCCCGCCATTTTATTAAAATTGAAGAGGGACCGAAGCCCGCCGCTGGAGGGGGCGGAGCTTGATCCCTCAGCACTAACCAGCGCCATTTTCTCCACAGAGGCTGCAGAGAACGCTGGCTCCCCGGACTCTTCCCTGCTGAACACTTCAGAGGGCTGAAAAAGAGGAGGGGGCACATTGGAGCGCAGTGAGTGGGAAGATTGGCATTATATAATAATATAAAAGCGCTGTCTGGATTTTCCAGTGTCAGTTTGGCGCTGGGTGTGTGCTGGCATACTCTCTCTCTGTCTCTCCTAAGGGCCTGGTTGGGGATTTGTGCCCTTATAGGTATATCCCTGTGTGTGTGGGGTGTCGGTACGTGCGTGTCGGCATGTCTGAAGCGGAAGGCTTCTCCAAGGAGGAGGTGGAGCAGATGAGTGGTGTGTCCCCGTCGGTAGTGCCGACTCAGGAATGGATGGACATGTGGCATATGTTGAATGCAAGTGTGGCATCTTTACATAAGAGGCTAGATAAAGCTGAATCCAGGGAGGCATCAGGGGGTCAATCCTCGGATTGGACCGACTCACAGGGCCCGTCGGGGTCTCAAAAGGGTCCCTTGTCACTAATTGTGGACACTGATACTGACACGGACTCTGATTCCAGTGTCGACTATGATGAAGCTAGATTGCACCCTAAGGTGACAAAGACTATTCAGTGTATGATTATTGCAATAAGAGATGTGTTGCATATTGCTAATGAACCCTCTGTTCCAGACACGAGGGTACACATGTTTAAGGGAAAGAAACAGATAATAAACTTTCCCCCATCTCATGAACTTAACGAGTTATTTGAAAAAGCTTGGGAGACTCCAGATAAGAGGCTGCAGATTCCCAAAAGAATTAATATGGCATACCCTTTCCCTACACAGGACAGGGTACGTTGGGAATCCTCTCCCACTGTGGACAAGGCTTTAACACGCCTGTCCAAGAAAGTGGCGCTGCCGTCTCCAGACACAGCGGCCCTCAAGGACCCTGCGGACCACAGGCAGGAGACTACATTAAAGTCTATTTATTCACATACTGGTGCTTTGCTCAGACCGGCAATTGCGTCGGCATGGGTATGTAGCGCAGTTGCAGCTTGGACAGATACCCTGTCGGCTGACCTTGATACCCTAGATAGGGATGCTATTTTGTTAACTCTAGCCCATATTAAAGACGCAGTCTTGTATATGAGAGACGCTCAAAGGGACATTGGGTTGCTGGGTTCCAGAGCCAATGCCATGGCTATTTCAGCGAGACGATCCTTATGGACCCGCCAATGGACGGGTGATGCGGATTCGAAAAAGCATATGGAGGTTTTACCCTATAAGGGTGACGTGTTTGGGGATGGGCTCGCGGACCTGGTTTCCACAGCTACCGCGGGTAAATCTACCTTTTTACCTTTTATTCCCCAACAACAAAAGAAAACTCCACAATATCACATGCAGTCCTTTCGGTCGCAAAAGTCCAGAAGAGGTCGGGGATCCTCCTTCCTTAACAGAGGTAAGGGTAGAGGAAAGAGAACACCTGCTTCGGCTGGTGCCCAGGAACAGAAGTCCTCCCCGGCTTCTACAAAACCCACTGCATGACGCTGGGGCTCCCCTGCGGGAGTCCGCACCAGTGGGGGCACGCCTTCGACTCTTCAGCCAGGTCTGGGTCAGGTCAGACGGGAATCCTTGGGCGTTGGAAATAGTTTCCCAAGGCTACAAACTGGAATTCGGAGAGGTGACCCCACGCCGATTTTTCAAGTCGGCTTTACCAGCTTCTACCCCAGAGCGGGATGTAGTGTTAGCTGCAATTCAAACGCTGTGTCAACAGCAAGTAATTATCAGGGTTCCCCTGAACCAACAGGGAAAAGGGTACTATTCGACCCTTTTTGTGGTCCCGAAGCCGGATGGTTCGGTCAGACCCATTTTAAATCTAAAATCCCTAAACCTGTACTTGAAAAGATTCAAATTCAGGATGGAATCGCTCCGAGCGGTAATACCCAGCCTGGAGGGGGGGGATTTTATGGCATCACTGGACATAAAGGATGCTTACCTTCATGTCCCCATATATCCCTCTCATCAGGAGTACCTGAGATTTGCTGTACAGGATTGTCATTACCAGTTTCAGACGTTGCCGTTTGGGCTTTCCACGGCCCCGAGGATTTTCACCAAGATAATGGCGGAAATGATGGTGGTCCTGCGCAAGCAAGGAGTCACAATTATCCCATACTTGGACAATCTCCTGATAAAGGCGAGATCAAAAGAGCAATTGCTGAGAAAGGTGTCACTCTCTCTGAGAGTACTCCAGCAACACGGTTGGATTCTCAATCTACCAAAGTCACAGTTTGTTCCAACAACTCGACTAGCGTTCCTAGGTATGATACTGGACATGGAACAAAAGGTTTTCTCCCGTTGGAAAAAGCCCAGGACCTCCAGAACATGGTCAGAGACCTGCTAAAGCCAAAAAGAGTCAGTTCATCGATGCACTCGTGTTCTGGGGAAAATGGTGGCAGCCTACGAGGCCATCCCCTTCGGCAGGTTCCATGCGAGGACGTTTCAATGGGACCTTCTGGACAAATGGTCCGGGTCCCATCTACAATTACATCAAAAGATAACACTGTCCCCCAGGGCCAGGGTGTCTCTTCTATGGTGGCTGCAAAGTGCTCACCTCCTAGAAGGTCGCAGATTCAGCATTCAGGACTGGGTTCTGGTAACCACGGACGCGAGCCTCCGAGGATGGGGAGCAGTCACCCAAGGAAGAAATTTTCAAGGACTATGGACAAGCCAGGAGTCCTGCCTGCACATCAACGTGTTGGAATTAAGGGCCATATACAGCAGCTTTCGACAAGCGGAGAGTCTTCTTCGCAACCTACCGGTGCTGATTCAATTGGACAATGTCACAGCAGTGGCTCATGTGAACCGCCAAGGCGGGACAAGGAGCAGAGTCGCGATGGCAGAAGCCACCAGGATTCTTCGCTGGGCGGAAAATCACGTAAGCGCTCTGTCAGCTGTCTTCATTCCGGGTGTGGACAACTGGGAGGCAGACTTCCTCAGCAGACACGTTCTCCATCCGGGAGAGTGGGGACTTTATCAAGAAGTATTTGCAGAGATAACGGGTCTTTGGAGAGTTCCTCAATTAGACATGATGGCGTCACGCCTCAACAAGAAGCTTCGGAGGTTTTGTGCCAGGTCCCGGGACCCTCAGGCAATAGCAGTAGACGCTCTGGTAACGCCATGGGTGTTCCAATCGGTCTACGTGCTTCCTCCTCTTCCTCTCATCACAAAGGTGTTGAGGATCATAAGGCGAAAAAGAGTACAGACAATACTGATAGTTCCAGACTGGCCTCGAAGGGCCTGGTACTCAGATCTTCAGGAGATGTTCACAGAAGATCCTTGGCCTCTTCCTCTAAGGGAGCACCTGTTGCAGCAGGGGCCCTGCATGTTCCAAGACTTACCGCGGTTACGTTTGACGGCATGGCGGTTGAACGCCGGATCCTAGCCGAGAAGGGTATTCCGGAAGAGGTCATACCTACTCTAATAAAGGCTAGGAAGGAGGTGACGGCAAAACATTATCACCGTATCTGGCGGAAATATGTGTCTTGGTGTGAAACCAGGAATGCTACTATGGAAGATTTCCATTTGGGTCGTTTTCTCCACTTCCTACAGACAGGAGTGGATATGGGCCTAAAATTAGGCTCTGTTAAGGTACAGATTTCGGCTCTGTTGATATTCTTTCAGAAGGAATTGGCTTCTCTTCCAGAAGTCCAGACTTTTGTAAAGGGAGTGCTACACATTCAGCCTCCTTTTGTGCCCCCAGTGGCCCCATGGGACCTGAACGTGGTGTTGCAGTTCCTAAAATCACACTGGTTTGAACCCCTTAACACGGTTGAGTTGAAATTTCTCACCTGGAAGGTGGTCATGTTATTGGCCTTGGCATCTGCAAGGCGGGTGTCAGAATTAGCGGCCTTGTCTCACAAGAGCCCCTACTTGATTTTTCATGTTGATAGAGCGGAATTGAGGACTCGTCCTCAATTTTTACCTAAGGTGGTTTCTTCATTCCATATAAACCAACCTATTGTGGTGCCTGTGGCTACAAGTGACTTGGAGGATTCCAGGTCCCTGGATGTAATCAGGGCCTTAAAGATTTATGTAGCCAGGACGGCTAGAATTAGGAAAACAGAGGCTCTGTTTGTTCTGTATGCAGCCAACAAGATTGGCGCGCCTGCTTCAAAGCAGACTATTGCTCACTGGATCTGTAACACGATTCAGCAGGTGTATGTTACGGCTGGATTGCCGTTACCACATTCAGTAAAGGCCCATTCCACTAGGAAGGTGGACTCTTCTTGGGCGGCTGCCCGGGGCGTGTCGGCATTACAGCTTTGCCGAGCAGCGACTTGGTCGGGGTCAAACACTTTTGCTAAATTTGATACCCTGGCTGATGAGGACCTAGCATTTGCTCAGTCGGTGTTGCAGAGTCATCCACACTCTCCCGCCCGATTGGGAGCTTTGGTGTGAACCCCATGGTCCTTACGGAGTCCCCAGCATCCTCTAGGACGTAAGAGAAAATACGATTTTAAACCTACCGGTAAATCTATTTCTCCTAGTCCGTAGAGGATGCTGGGCGCCCGTCCCAGTGCGGAAAATCTGCAAGACTTGTATATAGTTATTGCTTACATAAGGGTTATGTTACAGCTGGAATCGGTCTTGGACCGTTGCTGTTGTTTGTTCATACTGTTAACTGGTTATGTGTATTCCAGGTTATATGGTATGATTGGTGTGGGCTAGTATGAATCTTGCCCTTAGATTTACAAAATCCTTTCCTCGTATTGTCCATCTCCTCTGGGCACAGTTCTCTAGCTGAGGTCTAAAGGAGGGGCATAGTGGGAGGAGCCAGTGCACACCCATACTAAAAGTTCTTTATAGGTGCCCATGTCTCCTGCGGAGCCCGTCTATACCCCATGGTCCTTACGGAGTCCCCAGCATCCTCTACGGACTAGGAGAAATAGATTTACCGGTAGGTTTAAAATCTTATTTTTTCAGTTTTTGGTAATCCTTTTCACCTCCTAGCAGATTACGATTTATGGTAATTTACTGGGCTTGAATTTCAATAAAACTGGAAAAATTAGGGGTGTCCTAAAACTTGACCAGTAGTGTAACTGTGGTTGACTTATTAAAAAACCAACAGAACATTTTAAAATAATATTTTTATTCAATATTGGTAGTTAGCTTATATCACTCTTTATGGCCGTCCACTATAAGGTAGGGCTAATTTAGAAAATTTTGGTCATTGCCCCCAGGACAGTGTTGCTGATCTGAAAAAATATTTTCCTGGTTTCCATTATAAGGTTCGTGATCACTGTAATTACACATAATTTCCTTGTCTTTTTTAGGGACACTTGTTGAAAATGGCGATTCACAAATGGACACTTTGGGCCTAATTCAGCATGGGTTGTAGACTGACAAAACTGACACTGAACACTGAAGCGCTCGCATAAGGGTAGCCTCCTGTGCGTAGGCAGACGGAGGGCTGCCACTTTTGGGTCGCAGTGGCTACATTTGACGTCACGCAGCTGCCATGGGCCGCCCCGCAAACGGTCTGGACACGTCTGCGTTGTCTGGACCAACGCCGCAATGCCGCCCCTACACACTGCATCGATGCCCCCTGCCGCCCCGCAAACGCCTTTGCCGATCAATCAGGCAGAGGCGTTCGCATATGTGAGATGCCATTAAATGTGCGTGCACTAGCAGTGTGGCTGCCGCGAGTGCGCACACTGCAGAAGGTTTCACTGACACTGAGCTGGGTGGCGGATTTTACCTCGGAGGGAGAGGGGGGGGGGGGGGCTGCAATCCTGCAGCCCATAGGTAAAATCCGCTGCTGGTCCATAGTAAGCACATTCTAGGGTTTCTGCTTGCACTGAGTGGACTTGGCTCATCAGCTTCAAACCTGGCCAGTAACAAGGTTATGATGAGTTGTACAAGCTCATATGTAGTCTTCTTCTTCTTTAGCAGTAGGGGGCGCACACATTTCTCTTTCCGAGCCCTGCATAGGAGCTTGTCTTTATTATATTGATTGATTATAGTTTTACACATGTTCAGTAGGTTTAGTCTAATGTCTGCCCTTGTAGCGTAGTGAGGAAGGGGGGACCCTCACTCACTGTCATATGATATAATCACTGACCAAGCAGTAAGGCACAAGGAAAGGACAGGAATACCCAGTAAACTGACCAATTAGTATAGTATTATAGGTTGAGCCTCCCATATGTGAAATGTTTGGGATCAGAAATATTTAGGATTTCGTACTTTTTCGAAAAGATTCTTTATTTTGGAATATTTGTATTCCATAACAAGATATCTTGGGATGGGACCGAAGTCTAAACACAAAGTACATTTATAATTCATATACACAGTATACCATATATTTCATTTTATACAGTATTTTAATAATGTTGTTCCTGAAACAAAGGTTGTATACACTAAACCATCAGAAAGCAAAGGTGTCACTAGCTCACTTGGAAATGTAGAATATGGGAGCCTCAACCTGTATTCTTTATATGGTGCCACAAATTGCAGGAAAATTATAATAGAACACACAATAATACAATATATTCAAACTGACCGTTCAGGGGAAAAAACAAGTCTAGAGATCTCAGTATAGCTGAGTGACAGTAAAAATAGCAACAGGATTGATGGGAGAGCAGAGGAGACATGGAAAGTGCCAGGAGAGGACAAGGGGGTGGAGGGCTCTGTCCATGAGAGCTGTCACTTAGATTTAATATATTTTAAAGATTCTTAGTTATCCATCAATCAGCAAAATAACCATTTTACAAAACCATAAAAAGAAAAATATATAAATCTAGGGTTTTTTTTTAATACTTTAGTGCGATTTTGATCTATTTTCTACTACACTGTCTTGGTTTTTGAACTGCTATGGAATATCTATTACTGTGAAGTATCGTCTCTGGAAAATCATTTATCATTACTATAATTTGTATCACAGGTGGAATCGCAGGGGGAATAGAAATCTGCATCACCTTCCCGACAGAGTATGTCAAGACTCAGCTTCAATTAGACGAGAAGGCCAATCCCCCTCGGTATCGGGGAATAGGTAAGAATCTATAAAAGGGGTAACTAGTTTTACCTTTACATACAGTACATTGTCAAATGTATTGGAAAAGATGCATCGTCACCACGGATGGCAGGAGTGCACTAAAGTCACCCATCACGGATGGCAGGAGTGCACTAAAGTCACCCATCACGGATGGCAGGAGTGCACTAAAGTCACCCATCACGGATGGCAGGAGTGCACTAAAGTCACCCATCACGGATGGCAGGAGTGCACTAAAGTCACCCATCACGGATGGCAGGAGTGCACTAAAATCACCCATCACGGATGGCAGCAGTGCACTAAAGTCACCCATCACGAATGGCAGGGATGCAGGAGTGCACTAATGTCACCCATCACTGATGGCAGGGATGCAGGAGTGCACTAATGTCACCCATCACTGATGGCAGGAGTGCACTAAAGTCACCCATCACTGATGGCAGGAGTGCACTAAAGTCACCCATCACTGATGGCAGGAGTGCACTAATGTCACCCATCACTGATGGCAGGGATGCAGGAGTGTACTAATGTCCCTGGGATACGGTCATTGGGTCGACCACTATTGGTCGGCATGAAAAAGGTCGACATGAGTTGTTTTTTTTACTTCTTTTTTTACTTCTAATTTTTTTTCCCATACTTTCCGATCCACGTGGACTACGATTGGGAATAGCAACCTTTCACGAGCCATGCCCTAATTGGGTTTCACCGTCACTTTACACAGAAAACAACACCAAAAAAAAGAAAGAAAAAAAACTCATGTCGACCTTTTTCCATGTCAACCTAGTGACCATGTCGACCCAATGCACGTCGACCAATAGTGGTCGACCTAATGACCCATATCCATGTCACCCATCACTGATGGCAGGGATGCAGGAGTGCACTAAAGTCACTGAAATTATGTCACACATCACTGAAACATGTCGACACTGAAATGTTAAAAATGTTGATATTGTGAATGTCAGCAGTCACGATGTCTGTCCATAATATTACACGCATACAGTTGTGATTTCAGAGAGCCTGATCATTACTGGGCACAGTGATCTGGACATTGGAAAAGAGGAGCCATGCTGTTTTCTTTCCCCTGGGTTAGGGTTGCAGCTGGGCCTCACGAACAATGATCCGGACACATGACTATTTATTACCAGTTATTTATATAGCGCACACATATTCCGCAGCGCTTGATAGAGAATATTTGGCCATTCACAGCAGTCCTTGCCCCAGTGGAGCTTACAGTCTATATTCCCTATCACAACTACATTCATACCAGGGTTAATTTATTTGGGAGGCAATTAACCTACCAGTATATTTTTGGAATGTGGGGGGAAACCAGAGTCCCTGGAGGAAACCCATGCAAGTATGGGGAAATATACAAACTCCACACATTTAGGGCCATGGTGGGAATCAAACCCATAATCTCAGTGCTGTGAGGCAGTAATACTAACCATTACACCATCCATGCTGGGGTGGACAGAGTGGAGCCACTGATATCAGTGGCTGCTGAAAGATTATCTTCCAGTAGCCGTCTAGTTGGCATTTCTGACAGGTCACATCAGATGCGAGCATGTCGGGGAAGCCCGTCCTGGTGTGGTTGCATCTGATGTGACCATGCCAGGCAAGTTGTTAAGGCTGCAGTTAGTGTTTGTTTTAGGCTAAAATATTAATGTCAACTTTGTGGCTGACAGACTTCACAATGTCTGTATTCAGAAAAATGTCATTATGGTAGTGTCAGCATTGTGGATGTCTATTTGTTATCAGTTGATATGGTGTCAGCTGAATGAATGTCGACATCTTTAGAGGTTATGCTATATCCTCGTCCTATGGGGGTAATTCCAAGTTGATCGCAGCAGGAAATTTTTTAGCAGTTGGGCAAAACAATGGCCCTCATTCCGAGTTGTTCGCTCGTTATTTTCCTTCGCAGCGGTGCGATTTTCCGCTAACTGCGCATGCGCAATGTTCGCACTGCGGCTGCGCCAAGTAAATTTGCTAAGAAGTTTGGTATTTTACTCACGGCATTACAAGGTTTTTTCTTCGTTCTGCTGATCGTAGTGTGATTGACAGGAAGTTGGTGTTTCTGGGCGGAAACTGGCCGTTTTATGGGAGTGTGTGAAAAAACGCTACCGTTTCTGGGAAAAACGCGGGAGTGGCTGGAGAAACGGGGGAGTGTCTGGGCGAACGCTGGGTGTGTTTGTGACGTCAAACCAGGAACGACAAGCACTGAACTGATCGCACTGGAAGAGTAAGTCTCGAGCTACTCAGAAACTGCAAAGAAAAATCTTTTCGCAATATTGCGAATACTTTGTTCGCAATTCTGCTAAGCTAAGATTCACTCCCAGAGGGCGGCGGCTTAGCGTGTGCACTGCTGCGAAAAGCGGCTAGCGAGCGAACAACTCGGAATGAGGGCCATTGTGCACTGCAGGGGGGGGGGCAGATATAACATGTGCAGAGAGAGATAGATTTGGGTGTGGTGAGTTCAATCTGCAATCTAAATTGCAGTGTAAAAATAAAGCAGCCAGTATTTACCCTGCACAGAAACAAAATAACCCACCCAAATCTAACTCTCTCTGCACATGTTATATCTGCCTCCCCTGCAGTGCACATGGTTTTGCCCAACTGCTAAAAAATGTCCTGCTGCAATCAACTTGGAATTACCCTCTATGTGTCTCAATCTAACCAGAATGGTTTATTCCCATTTGTACCATAACAAGGGCCGGACTGCCCCCTTATCGTGCAGTAGTATGCCAGGTAGCAGCCCCAGTCCGTCCCTGATCTTAACTGAAACTCTTATTGGACACAACTAAAACAAAAATAGCCAGTGGATGGTTTTGATGGCACCCACAGCACACTTAATGCCACCGGTGTCTCCTGCGTTCTTTTTCATATTGACCTCTTATCGCTTGTGTCACCCCACAGGTCACTGCGTCAGCCTGACTGTACAGGATCATGGAATCAGAGGCTTGTATCGCGGTCTTAGCTCCTTGTTGTATGGATCCATTCCCAAATCTGCGGTGAGGTGAGAGGACTACAGCACACTGCCATAGAAAGAGGATTGATACAAGAGCTTCGTTTGTTTTCCTTACCAAATAGCTCTTTCCTTTGGTTTTCTACGTTTTTATTTCTGCACTCCTTCCCTCCCCCCGCCTCCCCCCCCCCCTGCCTCCTCCCCCCCCCTGCCTCCTACCCCCCCCCCCCCTTCAGATTCAAAGTAATAAGAAAAGTGAGAAAACATTACACCCTACATGTGGCTACTCAATATACCTATAGAAGCGCATACTCCCCATAGACTTGCATGTGTTTTTCTGTGTTGAAAGCATAACCTTAAACACCCAAAACTGGGGCAGGACTAAGGGCCACATGGGCCTGGAGCTAAAAATGATCACGTGTCTATTGTGACAAGGGGAGGAGCTGTGACTAGTGCTGTGTGGGTGTGGCCAGTGCCATGTGGGTGTGTACATCCCCCTACACTGCTCCTCCAGCCATCCACCAATCAGCATGCTGACAGCCATTACCTGTCTGGCTGCAGGCTGGGAGGCAGGTAGAGAGAATGCTGCCTCGCTGTTTTGATTTTGTGACCACCATCCGCCCCTGCTCGAAGGCCCCTAGAATTGTGGGGCTCTAAGCAGCTGCCCAGTGTGCCTGTATGTTAAGAAGGCCTTGCCTGGAGCTGTAGTTACTTAGGCCTGTCAAATTACACAAAAAACATGTGAATATCCAAGCACTACCTACAGTTACTGAAGAACACATACAATTCATACGTGCTGCATGGATGCTCTGCAGATAGGTCACATACGTTCTGCATGGATGCTCTGCGGTTAGGTCACATGCATGCGGAGTGCCTCAGGAGTAAGACCTCTGGGACACATCTAACTAATTGCAGTGTAACAGTACAGTATGTATTATTCATACATGTCTGTTTACATGACTGATCTTGTCCGAATTTAGTAATTACTTCAACCTGGGCTTCTGCAGTTTCTGGTGATTTTGTGTCCCTGCATGTGTCTGGAAGGGGGTCCGCCTTGATACCACTTCTCTTTCTACATGAGGACTTGGTTAGGTGGGTGGGGCCTGATGCAAATTGTGTCTGCAGCTGGTGGCATGAATCGTATCATGCGCCTCTTGGACTTCCTGAAGGGCAGATCCAAATTGTAGACGAGGGTTTTCTTTACTATGCAGAATGCATCTTAACCATCATGCAGCTGTGCAGTGTAGTCATTTATTTATGTATGGATATTTAATGGCAGAATTAGCACTAATATTAGCAAGTGGGCCGGATGGTCTTACTCCTCTTTTATCTTTTTATCTCTTCACTGGTGCCGCTATTTCTAATGTGACAAAATAGGGTTTATATGCCACCCATAGTTAATACTTACTATGGCCCTCATTCCGAGTTGTTCGCTCGCTAGTTGCTTTTAGCAGCATTGTACACGCTAGGCCGCCGCCCTCTGGGAGTGTATCTTAGCTTAGCAGAATAGCGAACGAAAGAGTAGCAGATCTGCTGCTAAATATTTTCTTGCAGTTTCTGAGTAGCTCCAGACCTACTCCTAGATTGTGATCAGCTCAGTCCGTTTAGTTCATGGTTTGACGTCACAAACACGCCCTGCAGTTGGCCAGACACTCCTGCCTTTTTCCCTGGCACGCCTGCGTTTTTTAGCACACTCCCGGAAAACGCTCAGTTACCTCCCAGAAACGCCCCTTTCCGGTCAATCACTCACCAATCAGCAGAGCGACTGAAAAGCGCCGCAGCAAATCTACTAAGTTTTTTTAGTTAAATAACTAAGCGCATGCGCCCTGCGTGCCTTGCGCATGCGCATTTTGCAACAAATCGCAGCATAGCGAAAATCGCCAACGAGCGAACAACTCGGAATGACCACCTATGTACGCTATGTGTATACAAGGTATAAACTGCGGTTATAGAGTTCCCTTACTGTCTGTAACATACTGTTACTGGCCACCCTTTCTGGCAGTGTTCCAACACACTCCGCAATTACTGCCACCACCAGGCTCCTTCCCCTGGACCCTCTTTGTTCTAGGTATTTTGTATAGCTGCTGCAGCACCTCTTTGATGACTTTGGCTGATTTCTCCTGTCTGCTTACTTCAGATCAGGATTGCAGGACATACAACAATACTTCCAGGAGACGACCTAAAGCCCAAAACTCTGTCCAGAGGCAGAGACAGTAGTCTCCCAGAAGGAGCCCTGGATCCCACCAGTCATATTTACTCTAAATATACATTATAGAACATTGTTTTTTCTGCTGCGGGGTACACTGGGCTCCACAAGGATTGGACAATGGGGGTGTAGAATAGGATCTTGATCCGAGGCACCAACAGGCTCAAAGCTTTGACTGTTCCCAGAATGTACAGCGCCGCCTCCCAGCACAGGAGCTCGGTTTTGTAAGTTGGTGCTGCAGTAAGCAGGCACTTAACAGAGGGGCTGCTCCAAGCAGCCCTAAGAAAAGCTTTTTATGAGGTAAAAAGTGAAGACTTCAAGGCAGCAGCGGTGGTAAATGTCTTGTGACATTCACTGCTGCAGCTCCAGCTCTCCCCAGCGGCGCTGTACACTCCCGAGCCCTGGTTGCCGGGTACCTACAGCGGAGGCTCCGGTTTTCTTCACATTAGACACACACAGCTGGGGCTCGTGGCCGCGCTTCGGGAGATGGTAAGTGGGTCCCGCTTGCGGGACCCGGTCTTTATCGCGGTCCGTGGGAGGCGGGCCGCGCGCGCTGGCGGTGGACACTGTGGCAGTACAGGCGATCCCACTAGATCACCAGGGCATGGGCGCAGGTCAGGTTTTCTCTCTAAACCAATTCTTATATCGCCCACAGTACCCGGTGGTTTTGCCAGCAGAGGGGATAAGGCTTAGACCTGAAGTCCCTCCCCCAGCCCCAGGGCGCCATTTCTAGCAAGTGTTCCCGCCCTGGAACTGCATATCTGTCTTTTCCTCACTCCCTGTCAGTGTCTGTGGCGCCATTATCCCTCAGCTCACTGTTCCTGGGACTGCTTGGGCAAATTCTCCTATGTAAAGCCGCCTGGTTGTCAGCGCTGTGCCTTTACATGACACTTAAGTATTCTACCTGCCTTTTTAGACAGTGATAGTTAAGAAAGAGTGCATTTAGTCAGGGTTTTATGGTACAATTACCCTGTGATATACATCCAGTTCTTACTGTGTACTGTTATATCTATTGTTATATAGCTGTGTAAGCTAGTCCAGTGCAGTATTATTGTCAGTGATAACCTCTGCATTGTACAAATTGTGACTATCTGTGTGTGCATTTGATAGCTGAGTGGTGTCCATTTCGTGTCTTTCACTCAACCTGCTATCCCTATATTCCATAACCTGAGGGGGCTTGGTGCGTCACGTGTTATCTAATATAGGATTTTCACAAAGATATACTGTATTGCGTATTTTTCTCTGTGATTTAGTCACCATATCTCTCCTTTATCTCTGCTACAGTGCTGACTACACTGCGCAGGGGTTTGGGTTTAGAGGTATAGTGCTGCTGATAATTGTACTGTGTTACCTCATACTGCAAGTTATATCATGTCTGCTTCTGAGGGTAACGGTTCTAGGGCGGAACACACTTCTGGTGTTGGTGAAGCCACAGACAAATATGAGGAGAATATAGCGGCTATGGGCTCTTGCTCTGGGGGCTCCTTGCCTCCCAGTGGGACTGTGGCAGCGGAGGCATATACTGACCCACCGTGGGCCGCTTTTTCCACACTTCTGCATACGCTAGTTCATAAACTAACACCCCCTATGGGACCCCCAATGCCGGTACAACCGTATGTGGTCCCTGCAGCTAACCCGCCGTGGGCGGACGATTTATCTGCTCAATTAAAGAAGTTGAACCAGTCCTTGACTACTAAAAAGTCTGACCAACGCTCGCCTAAATCCAAGGGGTCCTCTAAGCGAGCGCTTGTCTCCTCACAATCCACTGCCGTCACTGACACCTTGTCTAATGAAGACTGCACATATACTGACCCCACAGGTTCTGACTCTGATACGGCTGATGGGGAGGGTAGTTCACATGTGGATGTTCCTGATCTTGTGGAGGCTATTAAGTTAATTCTGCAGATTACGGATGATCCCGAGCCATCCTTCCCTCCTAAGAAACCAGATAGGTTCAAGCGTCAGAAGGTGGTTAAACAAGTTTTACCTCACTCTGATCACCTAGTGGATATACGTCAGGAACCCTGAGAAAACCAGGGTACGAAGTTTGTGCCTCAAAAGAAGATGCTGGCTCGCTATCCCCTCGCGCCAGAGCTGTCTAAGAATTGGGAAACGCCTCCTCCAGTGGACTCGTATGTGGCTAGGATGGTGGTTTCCTCAGCTCTACCTGTCACTACCGTCACGTCTCTAAAAGAGCCTACGGATAAACGTGTGGAGGGTTGTCTGAAAGCGATTTACACCCTCACGGGTGCTGCACAAAGGCCCACTATTGCAGCTACATGGGCTGCAGAGGCTATTGAAGCATGGGCCTTGGAGTTAGAAGCTGAAATCTCCTCTGACCATGCTAGACAATGCTTGTCCTATATTGCCACAGCTTCTCGATATATTAAAGAGGCGGCTTCTGATGCCGGTATCCTAGCAGCCAAGGCCTCTACTACGTCAGTCCTGGCTCGCCGGATATTGTGGCTGAGATCCTGGTCTGTGGATCTGGACTCTAGAAAAACCCTGGAGGTACTCCCTTTCAAGGGAGATATTCTGTTTGGGGAGGACTTAAATAAGATAGTGGCTGACTTGGCTACTGCCAAAACTGCCTGTCTGCCTAATACCGCTCCTTCTGTGTCAAAGGCTAAAGGTACGTTATTTCGCCCCTTTCGTCCTTCAGGTAAAGCAAAAGGTCAGGCGTACCATAAGCAGGCCCGCACTTCCAAACCTGGTAAGCCGAAGCCCAAAAGAGCCTGGGCTGCCCGTCAGCCAGCTGCCAAGACCGATAAGCCTGCCGCATGATGGGGTGGGCCTCCCCTTGGGGGATTCCAGGGTGGGGGGCCGGCTTCTAGGGTATACCCAGGAATGGTTGAAGACCACTTCAGATGCCTGGGTACGGGAAGTCGTCACTCAGGGTTACGCCATAGCCTTCAAAAACCAACCCCCTCATCGATTTTGCCAGGCAGTTGTCCCTTTGGACCAGACAAAGGCAAAAACTCTTCACTCGGTGGTACAGACCCTCCTGGATACAGGAGTCGTAGTACAAATGCCTCTTGCTCAGAGGGGCCGGGGGTACTATTCTCCGCTATTTCTAGCCCCGAAACCGAATGGGTCCTCCCGGCCCATTCTCAACCTCAAGGCATTGAACAGGTTTGTGAAGATTTCCAAGTTCCGTATGGAAACTCTTCGCTCTATAGTTCTGGCCTTGGAACCTGGGGACTACATGGTCTCCCTGGACATACAGGATGCTTACCTGCATATTCCTATAGCAGTGTCACATCAACAATACCTGAGGTTTGCTATTGGCAACATCCATTACCAGTTACGGGCATTACCTTTTGGTTTAACAACGGCTCCGCGAGTCTTCACCAAAGTTATGACGGTGGTACTCCGCCGTCAAGGGGTCAGGATACTGCCGTATCTGGACGACTTGTTAATCCTGGCAAATTCCCCAGATCTTCTCCTGCGTCATCTGGATATGACGGTCTGGTTTCTACAAGCCCACGAGTGGCTCATCAACTGGAAGAAATCCTCCCTGATCCCTGCTCAGAGCATGGTGCACCTGGGAGCGCTGTTGGACACTCACAACCAGAGGTTGTTCTTGTCTCAGGAGAAAGTCCTGAAGCTTCAGGACAGGATTCGTTGCTTCCTTTCTCGTCCGCAAGTGTCGATACATTCAGCAATGCAGGTGCTGGGCCTCATGGTATCAGCATTCGACATGGTGGAGTATGCTCAATTCCACTCTCGCCCCCTCCAGAGGCTGATTCTAGCCAAGTGGGACGGCCTGCCTCACCGGATCAGATCTCAAATGATCTTATTGACTCCGGAGGTCCGTCTGTCGCTGCTTTGGTGGCTCCGGGACCAACAATTGTGCAGGGGTCGTCCCTTCTGGGTATCCAACTGGGTCCTGTTGATGACAGATGCAGGAGCCTCCATTTGAACCCCTTGGTTCAGCTGACCTTAAGTGGCTTTCCCTTAAGGTGGTGTTCTTGCTGGCTATTGCCTCTGCTAGAAGAGTGTCGGATTTGGGTGCTTTGTCTTGTAGTTCCCCCATATCTGATTTTCACCGTGACCGGGCGGTTCTTAGGACTTGTCCCGGATATTTACCTAAGGTAGTTTCTTCGTTCCACCTTAATCAGGAGATTGTGGTTCCGGCCTTTGTCTCTTCTGATTTGTCTTCCAAAGAGCGGTCTTTGGATGTGGTACGGGCTCTCCGTATCTATGTGAAGAGAACTGCTTCTATTCGAAAATCTGATTCTCTCTTTGTTTTGTTTGGATTTCACAAACGTGGCTGGCCTGCTCACAAGCAGACCCTGGCCAGATGGATTAGAATGGTGATTGCACATGCTTATATGAGGGCTGGTCTGTCAGCTCCTGATCACATTAAGGCCCATTCTACTCCGTCTGTTGGACCTTCTTGGGCGGCCCAACGTGGTGCGACCCTTGATCAATTGTGCAAGGCGGCTACGTGGTCCTCCGGGAACACATTCATTAGGTTCTATGCCTTCGATACTGGCGCTTCCCAGGATGCTTCCTTTGGACGCCGGGTTCTTGTGCCCGCTACAGTGCGTCCCCTCCCATAAGGAACTGCTTTAGGACATCCCCATTGTCCAATCCTTGTGGAGCCCAGTGTACCCCGCAGCAGAAAACGAGTTTTATGGTAAGAACTTACCTTTGTTAAAACTCTTTCTGCGAGGTACACTGGGCTCCACAAGGCGCCCACCCTGACGCACTTAGCTTCTTTGGGTTGGTATGGCATTAGCCGCTGACACTTCTCCTGTCGTGAGAGTGTGGTGTATGTGGCTACTAACCATTGTCGTCACTTTTCCTACTACTGCATTGGGCTGGTTAACTAAAAACTGAGCTCCTGTGCTGGGAGGCGGTGTGATATAGGAGGCGGCGCTGTGCATTCTGGGAACAGTCAAAGCTTTGAGCCTGTTGGTGCCTCGGATCAAGATCCTACTCTACACCCCATTGTCCATCCTTGTGGAGCCCAGTGTACCTCGCAGAAAGAGTTTTAACAAAGGTAAGTTCTTACCATAAAACTCGTTTTTATATCCTACATTCAGGATTTAACCCTTTCAGCACTGGTAGCACCAGGCCTTATCACATCTGGTGCCACAGCACCATAATAAATACTTTTTTATTTGTAACACACACACACACACACACACACACACACACACACACACACACACACACACACACACACACACACTACACATGGTCGAGTCACATGGTTATGACCACCAGATATTAGCCAGAGTAACCGCCGTGTGCAGCACGGACAGCAGCTGAGCAGGCTGAACTGACGTCTGGTAGCCCCCAGGATAATTTTGACGGTTAGCTGCTCCACTGTAGCACGTTGATCGGCGCTCACGCACCTTCATAGCTGACGTTCACCTCTCACATCAATGGCAGTGGTGCCCCGCCGTTTCACTGTTGGTTATTTGCAATGGTGCCATTTGTCCAGTCACAATACACCTTCACCACAGAAGCACGCGAACAGCTCACAAACTGCACTGTTTCAGAAATACTGCCACACTTGGCCTGAAAGCCGATAAGCATCCCATTTTGCAACTCTGATGAATCGACCCTTTTACCCATGACCACAACGAGTGATATGTGTGCAGACGGCCTGTCACACACCTTATATACCCACCAAGCCAGTGAACAACAGGTGACGTACTTCATGGGCTACGCGCTGCCGATGTCAAATGTAGGAGGTTGTCATAATAATTATGTATGTGTGTGTGTGTGTGTGTGTGTGTGTGTGTGTGTGTGTGTGTGTGTGTTATATATGATATATGATTTTCCTCGGCTGTAATCACTATGAGCTATATTATTTTCTGTACAGGTTTGGTACGTTTGAGTTTCTTAGTAATTCTGCAAGGGATTCCAATGGGAAGCTGGAAGCAAAGGCCAGCCTGTTGTGTGGCTTGGGGGCGGGTGTAGCAGAGGCTGTTCTTATCGTCTGTCCAATGGAAACTATCAAGGTATGTGTTTACCACTTTCACATACATGAATATGAATCCTATTGGATGACATTTTTCATACTATACATAAAGCCTGAAAAAGGTCATATTTATGTAAAACTGACATTATTTTATTGTGTTATGTAGAAATAAAAACACCAAACATTTTGCATTTCCCAGGCTGGCAAATTATCAGTAATGTTTCTCTTACGTCCTAGAGGATGCTGGGTTCCATATTAGTACCATGGGGTATAGACGGGTCCACCAGGAGCCATTGGCACTTTAAGAGATTAACAGTGTGGGCTGGCTCCTCCATCTATGCCCCTCCTACCAGACTCCGGAGGAGCCGGTCACAGCTAGGGGAGCTCTACTGAGCTTCTTTAGAAAAGTTTATTTTAGAGTTTGTTTATTTACAAACTCTAAACTCTAAAACTCTGTTGCCAGCAGCCTCCCTGCATCGAGGGACTGAGGGGGAGGGAGCAGTGTCCGCCCTGCGGGGTCTGAGCCACTGTCTTCGCCGACTGGACACTGAGCTCCAGAGGGGATATATCACTCCCCGCCGCAGGGGAACACTCACCCCAGCAGCATGCCGCCACCCCCTTACAGAGCTGAAGTGTGGCGAGTGCGTCATCGGCTCCCTAACAAGCAGGGAGCCGATGTGAAGATGGCGGCTACAGGGTAGGAGCGCAGTACTTACTGCGCTACGGGAAGCTCAGCGGTACATAGGTGCGGCACTGTGGGGGGCGCCCTGAGCCGGCGCCTTAACCCTACACTGACCAAAGAGCCTGTCGGGGTCAGCAGATCTCAGCCAGCACAAAATCCTCAGGCCAGTATAATCTAGGAAGAGTGGGAAGACAGCGCCATTAAGGGGGCGGAGCTTCTCCTCAGAGCAGACCTAGCAGCGTTCAGCACCATTTTCCTGCCGGCAGACACTCTGCCAGTGGAAGAGCAGTCCCTCCAGAGCACCTCCAGCTATCTGTACGGTACCAGGGGGTTGTAGAAGGGAGGGGAGGCTGTGTATAGACTGTGTCACCTATCAGTCAGCGCTGGTTAAGGGTCTCCCTATACCTATATATCGCTGTGTGTGGGTTGGCTCCAATCTCTGTGTCTCCCTGCCATTCTCTGCACTGTAGCGCAGATCCCAGCTAGAGAACCGGAGTGGTTAACCTCTCTTAGGGGGGCTATTTCTCAGATTTCTGAAAACTCCGGTATTGCAGTCCTCTATGGCAGTATGGTCCGATACTGCTCCCTCACGGCCCCTTGCGGTACATTCTCACAAACTTGCTCTTGCCCAGATTATGCAGGATGACACGGATACCGATTCTGACACAGCAGACGGTGATGGGGATGTGTCGATGAGTTCGGCATCAATTGCTAAGGGGGTGCAGTTGATGACTGAGGCCATGCGGGATGTGTTACATATTTCTTTTTCATCCACTAGGGGTCACTGGAGTACTCTTGGGATATGGACGGCTTAGCAGAAACAAAGGCACTGAATATTTAAATTTAGAACTCTCCACCCCTCCATATCCCAGAGTACCTCAGTGTACGACCTCAGTGTTTTTTCCGTGCTCACAGCAAGAACAAGGCTTGTGGGGACTTCCCTCACTTGGTGGAAGATTTTTTTATTAATTTTTCATTTTTCATTTTTACTTTTTACTATAACACATCCCTTCCCAGTTTCTTGAAAAACATGGGTCCGGGATAGTGCCGCTGCACGGGCAGCGCATGGCGTGTCGGTCCTCACAAAGAGCACCCTCACAGCCACAGGCAGCCCACTGGCCTGCAACAGCTGGACGGAGCTTACAGAAAGAAGCCCGTCACAGCCATGAGATGATCAAAAGCTGAACGGAGCTTACAGAAAGAAGCCCCGTTACAGCCATGGAAAAGTGATCAAACAGCTGGACGGAGCTTACAGATAGAAGCCCCGTCGCAGCTATGACCGGAGAGCTCTGAGCTTAGAAGCCGTCGCAGACCTCCTACAAAAGGTATGCTGGGGAAACGGGGCGGTCAGCGCAGGCTGCCGCCCCGCTGTGTGGGGTCCGTTGGGTGCGCCGCTCACTACCGCACTGCCACTTAGCCCAGCCGCTCCGTCCAGAGCTCCGTCTGCCGCTCCGTTCTCCCGACCCAGGCGCTCCGTCTTCCGACAGGAGCGCCGTCAGCGCTGTATGAAAGTGCAGCGCCCAGAGACCCGCCGCAGCTTGGCTAGCGACAGCTACGCGGCCCGGCAATCCGTCCTCCGCTACTTTGGATGTCTCTCGCCTCCCTGCAGTGAGCGTCCCGGCTCACCGCTAACACAGCGCTACAGGGAGTACAGAGAGGGGGGGGGACGGAGACCCGCCGCACAGAGCTTCGAACAGCGGTGCTCTCACAAACATACCCGGCCAGCTTGCCTAGCAACGCCGCGCTCCGGCCAGCCGATCTCTGCTGCTCTGGGCTAGGGTCCTTCGCCTCTCTGCAATAAGCTTCCCAGCTCCCCGCTGAGACACAGCGCTACAGGGAGTACAGGGAAGGGGGAGGGAGTGGGGGCCCTGGCAGATTACTGCGTGGCTGCAGCTGCCAGATGCTACAAGTGTAATAGGCTGTTGAGCCTATATATATTTTATCTATAGAAGTTATTAATATTAACAGAATATCTATAGAAGATATTAATACATAATAACTGCAGGCAGAGCTTATATTACATTTGACCTGCCTGTGATTGTATTGTAATCTGCATGTGATGTGATTATCAGTGTATACTAGACTGTGATTCTCAGTGGCAGCAGGTATTGTAACTTCTCCTATGAGTTTCAATGTAAGCATGGCATGGGGGCCATTTTTAATCATGTTTCCTGTTTCTTCCAGTGGTAATTCCAGAACATTCCTACACTACATCTCTACGCCACCGGAGGCGCAGGGGTGTTAGTGGGAAATTTGGTTCAGGTAAACTGTATTTAGCCATAAATATATATATTACGCACTTAAGTAAACATTTTACTAATTAGTGCAAGTGTCTGTCCTTTGGCTATTGTGGTGTCTGTCTGTATAAGGGGTAAGCCTCCAACACAGACTAAATATAAGGTTTACTACAATGTCTGTACATAAATCTACCACAAATTCTGTTGGTTTGTACGTTTCCACTCCGGAAGCCGGGTCAGTCCCAGATCCTATGTTAAGCATAACTCCGCTCGACAGGAGCGGTAACATCGGAGTCTCGGAAGTTACTCCGCCAGTTCTAACAAAGGAGTCTCAGTCTTTCCAAAGGTCCAATTTTCCTTTGGGTACCAGGGTGTTAATTTAACTGGTCTTATAATTTAATCTGACAATTATATGTCAAACCTCACAGCGATACCTACAAGTGAGAAGGGTACATTAGACCAGCAGTCAGATAGTGCGGGGTTTTGACAACCATACATTGCTAATAACCAGTGAGTCAGTGTCTCAATTTTTACAGAGACTAGGTAGACTCTAACATCTAATCTGTCGATTTTCATAAACAACAGATCTTCAATGAGTTATTATTTAGAATATCTGACTAACATTTAACTCTATTTACCCGTTTCCACATCTAAATGGAACAATCCGTCATTGGTGAATTCGTCTGTGACAAACATTATAAACACCCAGGATACATTTGGGTCACTAGACGCTCTATGTATGGAAACAATGACGATCACTGTTAATAAAAAGCTGCAGAGTATCTCTGTAAAGCTTCTGCTGACACGATTCTCGCTTTTCATCGTCGCTAGTTTCACCAAAACAAGGCCAGAAGTTGTTTGGTCCTAAATTTGATATTCAGACCTCCGGTATCAAAACGAAAATACTTTGGCCCAACGTTTAATCCCTTTAGACTTCAGTCTTTTCGAGGCTGTGGTACAAAAGCAGTCACGACTTGTAACGCCAGGGTGCTAAAGTCAACAAGCCAGTGGCTTAACGGCCTCTCAGGCCATCTAGAATTTCCAATTGTGGAAGCGCGCCTTTACACGTGACATTTGCCGGGTTTCCAAACATCCACTCATGTATGTATCCGCTATTTACAGTTTAAAAGACTGCCTCTGTCGGACGAAATTAGGCGTTTTGGCAGGTGGCCATTCAGTCTCTGCTGGTTTCAGCTGTTTTTATTTCCACACCTGGTACACCAACAAAGTCAGGGTTACTTATTCCCCTCTGTTTGGGGTAACGAAGCCGGAGGGCTCCGTCGCAGTCTCAATCAGCAAGTCACTTACTACAGTTGGAAATGGATTTACTGCAGTTAGTACTTACATATTTTGAGCCACAAGATTGCATGATTGCGCTTGATCTTCACAATGCGTATTTACCCATTCCGGTTTGGTCACCGCATCACAGGTTTTTGCGTTTTGCAATACGTCACAACCATTAACCATTTCAGGTTCTACCGTTTGTCCTCTGGTCAACGCCTCGGGTATTCACCAAAGTGATGTTGGTGACAATAGCTCATTTCAGGGCCCTGGCGGTGACAATCGTTCCATACTTAGACGATCTGCTCATAAGAACTCTGTCTCAACAGAAGTTCCTCTTACTTGCGCTACTAACGTACACGGTGGCAGGTCAAGTTCAAAAACAATCGCATCTAATTCCGTCTGAACGACTTCAATTCCTAGGTAAGATTATAAATACGGTAAATCAAAGAAATTTACCTACTACACCAGAAAGAACAAATATACCATCTAGTACAATTAGTGCAAAAGCCACGCACACTAGCGGTACATTGGTGTATTCGCCTATTAGGAACAATGATGTGTTTTCAAAGCGCTTTAGTTCGCCGAGTTCACTCGCGTTTCCCACAGGGGGGCGAGGGTGTATATACTCGGGACGAGAGTCTCAGAGGTTGAGGAGTTGTAGTTTAAAAGATCAGCGACAAGGGTTCTAAAACAGATCACGACAGATTGCTGTCTATAAATGTCCTGGAACTCCGTGCAATTTACAATGCACTACATGCTTCGCTTTCAGTCTGTCCAAGTGCAGTCAGACAACGCAACGGGAGTTGCATACACAACAACCAGGGAGGACCGAGAAGCCGCATGGCAATGCGGGAGGTAGCTCGAATCCTCAATTGCCCAGAACACCATTAGGTGATGTTGTCGACGGGGTTCATTCCGGGAGTGGACATCTGTTAGACAGATGATCTCACCCGTCGGGATTTTTATCCAGAAAACTGGGCATTAAATCCAGAGGTGTTTCATATGTGAATCCACAGGTGGGGTTACCCTCAGGTATACATGATGGCATCTCGCCACAATTACAAACGCTCAGTATGTGTACAGAACGACAGATCACAAGGGCAGTGGCGGTGGAGGTTCTCACATTCGTGTGGTCATACAGCCTCGTGTATCTGGCTCCACCGTTTTCCGCTGCTCTCTCCGTTGCTAAAACGGATCATAAGACAGTTCGTCACAGTCATACTAGTGATATCTCATGGGTTTCGGAGAGCTTGCTTCTCGAATCTCCAAGGAATACTTGCACACGATCTTTGCCCGCTCATAATACGTCCAACCTGTTACAACAGGGACCGTTCTTTTACCCCTATTTACCTATGTACCGCGGCTGCGGTTTACGGGGTGGTGGTTCAGACCGCCCTCTTAAGAAAAGATATAGTGCATTACAGTATCGGTTATACCAACCATGTTACCAGCTAGGAAGCCGCTTACGGCAGCTCATTATTACAAAATTTGGTGTGCCTATATAGAACCCGTATTCTGTTATTTTACAGACGGGGTGGGATGGAGAACTGCGTTTATCTGCACTGAGGGTGTAAGACGTTTGACTCTATGGCGTCGGTACACACCTTTCTACAAGGTGTCATCAAAGTGCAGCCTCCATTTATCCCACCTACAGCGCCATGCGACTTGAAGCTGGGTTCAGATTTCTTACAGTTTTCATATTTTGAAACCTTACAACAAATGGGGATTAAGTTTCTCACTTGGAAAACGTTTTTCTTCTAGCCTTAGCTTCGGCAAGGGTTTTGTTTTCACATTTGGGTGCCTTGTATTCCAAGCCACCGTATTTGAGTTTTCTCATGACAAAGCAGAACTTCGGACGAATTCCGATTTCTTATTCTTCACATCAATAAACCAATAGTGGTTCCTGTGTTGACAGCACATTCTAGAATTCTGAATGTGGTACACGCATTACGCGTCTATATGTCCCGAACGTCTACAGTACGTAATACGAATACATTGTTTGTGCTCTATGATGCTGCCAACTGGGGTTAGCCAGTTTCTCAGCAGACATTATCCAGTTGGATAAAAATGACTACAAGTCAGGCTTACTTTAAGGCTAAGTTACAGTCGCCTACGTCAGTAATAGCTCATCCCACAGGTTCTGTGGGAATGTCTTGACCAGCTGGTCGTGGAGCGTCTACGATGCGGCTACATAGTCTTCAGTGCACACGTTGGTGCGCGTTTACACATTATGAAACGGTTGCGGCATCAGCATCTAGCTTTGGCCGCCTACTGTTACAGGTGTCAAACAGCTCTCCCGCCCACGAGGGAAGCTTTGGTACGTCCCAAGAGTACTCCAGTGACCCCTAGTGGATGAAAAAGAAAATAGGATTTTGGTACTTACCAGGTAAATCCTTTTCTTTGAATCCATAGGGGGCACTGGACGCCCACCCAGAGCAGTTTTACCTGGGTTGTATTAAGCTCAGAGGAGCTTATGGTAACACATTTTACCTAGGTTGTATTAAGCTCAGAGGAGCTTATGGTAACACATTTTAACCGATTGGTTCAAATTATAAAGGTCTATCGGTTATGGTGTCAACTGTTTAGTTGACAATAACGTTATGTGTCAACTTTGTTGTTGTCCGTTATATTATAGGAATTCTCCATTGTCAACCTCTATAGTTCCTGTTCGCTCAGTAAAAAACACTGAGGTCGTACACTGAGGTACTCTGGGATATGGAGGGGTGGAGAGTTCTAAATTTAAATATTCAGTGCCTTTGTTTCTGCTAAGCCGTCCATATTCCAAGAGTACTCCAGTGCCCCCTATGGATTCAAAGAAAAGGATTTACCTGGTAAGTACCAAAATCCTATTTTCTGACACACCTCCTGAGCAGGTTGAGGAGGCCTTTTTCACAGACAGTAAGAAAGCCCCTCTCACCTTCCCGGCATCTAAGGAATTAAATGCTATATTTGAAAGCCTGGGAAAACAGAGAAAAAATTCCTAAAAGGGTTCTGGTTGCTTTTCCCTTCCCAGAAGATGATAGAAAAAAATGGGACGCCTTTGTCTCTAGGCTGTCAAAATAGGTGGTCTTACCAGTCCCGGGATCTACTGCGTTGAAAGACCCGGCAGATCGCAAGGTGGATGCTACGCTCAAATCCATATACACGGCTTCAGGGGCTATACTGCGGCCTACTATTGCCTGTGCATGGATTTCAAAAGCTATAGCTAAGTGGTCAATCACTCTGCAGGAGGACTTGACTACAATGGATAAAGGTGACGTTGATTTATTTTTACGTAACATACAGGATTCTGCAGGGTTCCTGGTAGAATCCATGAAGGATCTGGGTTCCATGGCTGCGGGGATCTCCTCCATGTCCGTCTCGGCTCGCAGGGGTCTCTGGCTGCGCCAATGGTCTGCGGACGTGGAATCCAGGAAAAGTGTGGAGAGCCTACCCTATACAGGTCAGGCTCTGTTTGGGGAGGCGCTGGATGCGTGGATTGCCACGGCTACAGCGGGTAAGTCTCCTTTTCTCTCCTCAGCTGCACTGGCTACGAAGAAGCCTTTTACTCCCAACACGTCACAGTCCTTTCGGCCCACTAGGACTAGAAAGAACAAACCCTCTCGCACCTTCTTTAGAGGTGGTCGTGCCAAATCCAAAAAGCCTTCTTCTGCAGGTTCCCAGGACCAGAAGCCTACTTCTGGTACCTCAAAGTCCTCAGCATGACGGTGGACCGCAAAGCCTGGAAGAAGGTCACGTGGGAGCAAGACTCCGGCATTGTAGCCTCGTCTTGGTGTCGTCGAGCCTGGACCGCTGTATACAGGATATTGTGACCCGGTGGTACAGGTTGGCGTTTCAAACTCTCCCACCTCACAGATTCTTCAAATCAGGCTTGCCGGCAGACAGAGCTATTCTACTGGACGCTATCCGAAAATTGATAGTATCCGAGGTCATTGTTGCAGTTCCACCCCATCAGTTGACCAAAGGTTACTATTAGAACCTTTTTGTGGTTCCGAAGCCGGATAGTTCAGTAAGGCCAATTCTGAATTTGAAATCTTTGAATCCAATTCTCAGAGACTTCAAATTCAAGATGGAGTCTCTGAGGGCAGTTATCTCAAGACTGATGGAGGGGGAGTTCCTGGTGTCCCTGGACATCAAGGATGCGTACCTCCACATTCCCATTTGGTCGCAGCATCAGGCTTATGTTTGAGCTGTTAGATGATCACTATCCATTTCAGGCACTGCCGTTCAGTCTCTCCACAGCAAGAGATGATGGTCCTCCTCCGCAAGCAGGGGGCGAACATAATTCCGTATCTGGACGATCTGCTGATCAAGGCATCGTCCAGGTAGAAGTAGTTAAGATCCATTGCTCTCACGACGCATCTGCTCAAGGAGCACGGTTGGATTCTGAACCTTCCAAAGTCTCATCTGGAGCCGACAAGGAGGCTGTCTTTCCTGGGGATGATCCTTGACACGGAGGTGCAGAGGGTGTTTCTACCGGTGGAGAAAGCGTTGGTGATTCAAACCATGGTTCGGGATGTCTTGAAGCCTGCCAGTGTGTCTGTTCATCAGTGCATCCGCCTTCTGGGGAAGATGGTTGCCTCTTACGAAGCTCTGCAGTACAGAAGGTTTCATGCTCGCTCCTTTTAACTGGATCTCTTGGACCAGTGGTCGGGATCTCACCTACACATGCACCAGAGGATACGTCTGTCTCCGAAAGCCAGGATTTCACTTCTCTGGTGGCTACAACTACCACACCTTCTGGAGGGCCGAAGTTTCGGAGTTCAGGACTGGATCCTTCTAACCACGGATGCAAGTCTAAGAGGTTGGGGAGCAGTCGCTCAAGGGGAAACCTTCCAAGGAAGGTGGTCGAGTCAGGAGTCCCTTCTTCCGACAAACATCCTGGAGCTAAGAGCCGTATACAACTGCCTTCTTCAAGCAGCACACCTTCTACAGCAGGGGTGTCAAAGACAAGGCCCGCGGGCCAAATCCGGCCCGCCAGACCTCGTCTGATGGCCCGCGGTGCCGCCGCCATGAAACCCCCTTCTCCCGAGTGCCCAGCTCGGGGGGGGCGGGGTTTCGCGGAATGACGCGATTGCGTCGTGACGTCACGGCGCAAACGCGTCATTCAACGAAACCCCGTCGGAGGAGGGAGAAGGGAGCCGCGCAGACGAGGAGGGAGAGGCGGCTGAAGAGCGGCGAGAACCGCTTCAAATGTAAGTCAGCCCCTCTCCCTTCCTCTCTTTCTCTCTCTCTCCCTCCTTCCACCACCTGCCACAATGTGTAAAATGGGGACCTGTACCTGCCGCTATGTGTAAAATGGGGACCTGTGCCTGCCACAATGTGTAAAATGGGGACCTGTGCCTGCCACAATGTGTAAAATGGGGACCTGTGCCTGCCACAATGTGTAAAATGGGGACCTGTGCCTGCCACAATGTGTAAAATGGGGACCTGTACCTGCCGCTATGTGTAAAATGGGGACCTGTGCCTGCCACAATGTGTAAAATGGGGACCTGTACCTGCCGCTATGTGTAAAATGGGGACCTGTGCCTGCCGCTATGTGTAAAATGGGGACCTGTACCTGCCGCTATGTGTAAAATGGGGACCTGTGCCTGCCACAATGTGTAAAATGGGGACCTGTGCCTGCCACAATGTGTAAAATGGGGACCTGTACCTGCCGCTATGTGTAAAAGGGGGACCTGTGCCTGCCACAATGTGTAAAATGGGGACCTGTGCCTGCCACAATGTGTAAAATGGGGACCTGTGCCTGCCACAATGTGTAAAATGGGGACCTGTGCCTGCCGCTATGTGTAAAATGGGGACCTGTACCTGCCGCTATGTGTAAAAGGGGGACCTGTGCCTGCCACAATGTGTAAAATGGGGACCTGTGCCTGCCACAATGTGTAAAATGGGGACCTGTACCTGCCGCTATGTGTAAAATGGGGACCTGTGCCTGCCACAATGTGTAAAATGGGGACCTGTGCCTGCCACAATGTGTAAAATGGGGACCTGTGCCTGCCGCTATGTGTAAAATGGGGACCTGTGCCTGCCGCAATGTGTAAAATGGGGACCTGTGCACTATAAAAGGGGGCACATGGCTGGGCACTATAAAAGGGGGCACATGGCTGGGCACTTTAAAAGGGGGCAGATGGCTGGGCACATATAAGGCAGGTGGAGCGGTAAATTTTGGATAGACCTACAGATACAACCGGCCCTTTGATGGGGACCAAACTGCTGATGCGGCCCCCGATGAATTTGAGTTTGACACCCCTGTTCTACAGGATCGGGCTGTTCAGGTGCAGTCGGACAACGTGACCACAGTGGCCTACATAAACCGACAAGGCGGAACGAAAAGCAGGGCGGCAATGTCAGAGGTGACAAAGATCCTCCTCTGGGCAGAAAGGTACGCTGTAGCGATGTCCGCAATCTTCATTCTGGGAGTAGACCACTGGGAAGCGGACTTCCTCAGCAGACACGATCTCCATCCAGGAGAGTGGGGCCTCCACCCGGAGGTGTTCGAGGAGGTAACCAGTTGGTGGGGGGTTCCTCACATAGACATGATGGCCTCCCGCCTCAACAAGAAGCTGCAGATGTACTGTTCCAGGTCGAGCGACCCACAGGCAGTAGCAGTGGACGCACTAGTAACTCTGTGGGTGTTCACGTCAGTGTATGTATTCCCTCCACTTTCTCTAATTCCAAGAGTTCTACAACTTGTAAAAAGAACAAAAGTTCTGGCAATCCTCATTGCTCCAGACTGGCCAAGGAGGGCTTGGTACGCGGATCTGCTGTATCTACTGCTGGAAGATCCAAGGCCCCTACCTCTTTGGGAGGATCTTCTACTGCAGGGGGCGTTCACTTATCAAGAATTACCACGGCTACGTTTCACGGCATGGCAGATCTTAGCTCGGAAGGGTATTCCGAGCGAGGTTATTCCTACCCTGATGCAGGCTAGGAAGCGGGTAACGTCTAAACATTACCATCGAATTTGGAAAAAATGAGTTGTCTTCAGCTTGCCGGACGTCGGGATCCCGGTGCAAAGTATACCGGTGCTGCGCCGGTATGCTGGTCGCCGGGAGCCCGGCCGCCGGCATACCATATTACACCCGGAAAAAATGTGTCTTGGTGTGAATCCAAGAAATTTCCTGTGGTGGAGTTTCAACTTGGACGTTTTCTCCTTTTCCTGCAAACAGGTGTAGATATGGGCCTGAGATTGGGCTTCATCAAGGTCCAGATCTCCGCTTTATCCATTTTCTTTCAGAAACATTTGGCTGTCCTCTCTGAGGTTCAGACCTTTTTGAAAGGGGTTCTGCACATCCAGCCCCCTTTTGTGGCGCCAACGGCACCATGGAATCTGGATGTGGTGTTGCAGTTCCTACAATCGGATTGGTTTGAGCCTCTAGAGGAGGCTGAAATCAAGATTCTCACATGGAAGGCGGTAACTTTGTTGGCCTTGGCTTCTCCTCTACGTGTGTCGGAATTGGGGGCTTTGTCCTGTAAAAGTCCCTATCTGGTCTTCCATGAAGATCGGGCGGAACTCAGGACTCATCAACAGTTCCTTCCTAAGGTTGTGTCGGTTTTTCATATCAACCAACCTATTGTGGTGCCAGTGGCTACTGATTCCTCAATTGCTTCAAAGGCCTTGGATATTGTGAAGATTCATGTGACGAGGACGGCACATCACAGAAAATCTGACTCTCTGTTTGTCCTCTATGATCCCAAGAAAATTGGGTGTAATGCTTCTAAGCAGTCGATTTCCCGCTGGATCAGGTTCACCATCCAGCATGCATATTCTACAGCAGGATTTCCGTGTCCAAAATCTGTTAAGGCCCACCCTACTCGTAAGGTGGGTTCTTCCTGGGCGGCTGCCCGGGGTTTCTCAGGTGTAAAGCTTTGCCGAGCAGCTACTCTGTCTGGATCGAACACATTCGCTAAGTTTTACAGGTTCGATACTTTGGCCTCTGATGACCTCAAGTTTGGTCAAACCGTTCTGCGGGAGCCTGCACACTGTCCCTCCCATTCTGGGAGCTTTGGTACATCCCCATGGTACTAATATGGACCCCAGCATCCTCTAGGGCGTAAGAGAAAATAGGATTGTAATTACCTACCGGTAAATCCTTTTCTCGTAGTCCGTAGAGGATGCTGGGTGCCCGCCCAGTGCTTCTTTATCCTGCAGTGGTTCTTTGGTTCAGTACTGCCTGGTTCCTAGGTAAGTTCTGCGTTCTTTACTGTTTCAGTACTGTTTCAGCTGTTGCTGAGTTGTTCCGGCATGTTAGCCGGATTTGCCTGTTTGAGCTGGTATGAATCTTGCCACTATCTGTGTGTTTCCTTCTCTCGAAGTATATTGCCTCCTCGGGCACAGTTTCTAGACTGAGTCCGGTAGGAGGGGCATAGAGGGAGGAGCCAGACCACACTATTAAACTCTTAAAGTGCCAATGGCTCCTGGTGGACCCGTCTATACCACATGATACTAATATGGACCCCAGCATCCTCTACGGACCACGAGAAAAGGATTTACTGGTAGGTAATTAAAATCCCATTATTTCTGTTATATTATTTATACTATATAGAGTAGTATTTAGATTCAGTTACAACGTTCATATCCATGATAACATAAAATTAACTTTAATACTTTACTATTTCAAGTATTCTTCTTCTTTCTTCAGATTCATATGAATCTGGCTGAAGACTCACCCACCGCCACTGCAGGTGCACCACTATACAGAGCCACTCCAGCTTATACTTAGAGCAGCCCATTCCCTTCTATGCATGTTTCATCTAATGCTAGGACTGTCCCACAACCTTTTCCACTTCCTCCCCCCTCCCAGCTCCCCGGCGTATGAATGTACGGTCCTTTTGCACCTCGTACCTCTGCAACTGCCCGCTGCTGGGATCACACATGATCAGTTGATGCAACGTATTTGCACCAAAAACATGCGATGGGTCAAATGACGCGTAAATATCGTCTATTCATTCACAATATCGACGTAGTGTATGGCCAGCTTTATAGCCCATTACTCTGCTTCTGTTTTTTCCACATATGAACTAACCAACTGCTCATTTTATAAACAAAGCGCCTTATCCCATCTAAACAAACACTTAGGACAATTTTTCTTTTTAGTCCCCCAGCAAACTTGCAGGAACCACAAAAACACAATTCAGAGTTGCATGACAGTCAGCCACAATTACACTCACACTGCGTATACAGAACTAAGGGCCTAATTCAGATCTGATCGCAGCAGAATTTTTTTAAGCTACTGGGCAAAACCATGTGCACTGCAGGGGGGGGGGCAGATATAACATGTGCAGAGAGAGTTAGATTTGGGTGGGGTGTGTTCAAACTGAAATCTAAATTGCAGTGTAAAAATAAAGCAGCCAGTATTTTCCCTGCACAGAATCAAAATAACCCACCCAAATCTAACTCTTTCTGCACATGTTATATCTACCACACCTGCAGTGCACATGGGGCCTAATTCAGACATGATTGCTAGGCTACGTTTTTGTACAGCGGGCGATCAGCTCTAAACTGCGCATGTGTATGCACCGCAATGTGCAGTCGTGTCGCATGGGTACAAAGCGGATCTCCACTCAGCGATGGGTTTGTGCGAAGGATCCGTTCGCACGGGCGTTCGCAAGGAGATTGACAGGAAGAGGGCGTTTGTGGGTGGCAACTGACCGTTTTCTGGGAGTGTTTGGAAAAACGCAGGGTGTTCAAACATTTGCAGGGAGGGCTCCTGATGTCAATTCCGGTCCCGGACAGGCTGAAGTGTTCGCAGCGACTGAATAAGTCCTGGGCTACTCAGAGACTGCACAAAATCTGTTTGTACAGCTCTGCTACACATGCGTTCGCACACTTGCACAGTGAAAATACACTCCCTATGGGCGGCGACTATGCGAACGCAGGACTGCAAAAAAACCTAGCAAGCGAACAAGTCTGCATTAGCCCCCTGGTTTTGCCCATTAGCTAACAAATTTGCTGCTGCGATCAGATCTGAATTAGGCCCTAAATGCAGATGATTGCCTGTGTGCCAAGTTGCATGCATCTATGTGACTGCCGCGCACTGATCCATCCACTTGTCACTATTATCGGCACACACCGGCCCAATCCCTGGTGCAAGTGATCCATCTGAACTACGATGGATCCCTGCGTGTGCACAACTACAGTATGCAAACATACCAAACTCCATGCAGGTATTACCATGGTCAGAATCAAATCTATCTTCCCCAGTGCTATGAGGCAACCATGCTAGCCACTGTGCAGCCCTTCCCCTTATGCAGCAGTCTTAATACGAGCAGTTTTGTAACCGTTATAGTTAAACTGTTCCTAGCTGATTATGTATCTCAGATGTATTTAACTTGTAAGTAATTTGCATGAAGACCTTTGAAGACAAGATTACTTATAAATACACTGAGTCCCATTTAACATGGAATAAAGGCTAAACTAAATCTGATAAAAAAGGACATGTAACGTTACCTTCCGCTGTGTCCGTGCCACCTACAGGTGAAATTCATACATGACCAGGCTTCATCTACACCAAAGTATCGCGGCTTCTACCATGGAGTGCGGGAGATTATTCGAGAACAAGGTAGCTATAATGTCATTTACTAGTTCTGAGCACTTACATGCAGTTCTGCAGCTGAAGACCAGGGATTTACAGACCAAGATGGCAGCACCTGCGCTGAAGCAAACATTCGTACCTGCTGATCAGGAATTGGGTACATCACAGGTGTTCTTTGTGCAGTGTATATTAGATGAATGTGTGCACCTATAGATGTGTCCGCATACATTATGGCTGCAGTGGCGTGCCAGGTCCCGTGCAATTCTGCTAACGCCGGGCATCTTTTTTGTATCTGATTACCTGAAAATGCATCTAATAGCGCTGTCACATCGCAAACACGGGTCGCACACAGGAATTGTACACTGGTCCTTCCCGGGTGCGACCCGCCATGAGACCCCTTTCAGATTGGCAATCCGACCTGGCAATATGCATAATGTGAGCTGGTCCCGGATCACATCGACCCGGGTAATCTGTTCATACTGCACCTGACACCGGAATAACCTGTGTAAAACCCTCCTTTAATACCGGGTTGAAAAGCTTGGTTGCTTGACGCGGGATATTTCAACCTGGCCCTTTCACATCACACCTCCACCTGGGTCGACCTGGCAATATACCAGGTTATTTGGCAATGTGAAAGGGGTATTAGCCACAATGTGATGCGATTATCTCTGCTGATTAATTTGACATGCAGAACTTGTATGTCTGTGTGCAACTCAGTCTCTGAATCTGTATAAGAAGTGCTATGATGCAGCGGCCATGGCTTTATTCCACGCCAAGTTCTGTATCAAATTAATCTATACAGTCTCCTGGTGCTTCCTAGTCACCCAGCGCTAATCGGGTCACACGGGACCTGGCGGTTCACGCGCCTCAGGTGTCTTGTGGCACATAGCGTATTGAGGCTAGTTGTATGAGGGTTCCTCTGTTGTTTTACATTGATTTAAAGAGATAAGAGGTCGTGAGCCTGTATCTACAGTGGTGTAGCCATTAGAATTGTTCTTTCACTTTACTTAACGACACTGTTTGTATTCTACATTGTACATAAGTATTATTGTTCATGTCTCATTGGCTTATCACAGGGCTACGTGGGACGTACCAAGGACTGACCCCCACCATTCTGAAACAGGGCTCCAACCAGGCAATCCGATTCTTCTTCATGACCTCACTACGTAACTGGTACTCAGGTGAGTGGGTTCCAGACTACGCACACTTCCATCTACCATCTCTTATCTATATTAAACATTGAGATAAGAGGGAAATACTATTCTACTATTGTTACACCTTGTAGTCCTCGCCTGTGTACAAACAGTTTGTGCAATAGGTGTATAACCGGTGACATACAATAATTGCTCAGTTTTCATGTTCCCACTGTTTTAGTCTGATGTAAAGACATAAAGTGTTTTCTTCTATGATTTTCTGTGGCTCCTGTAGACTTTGCACGCACTGGCGTTTCCAGTATGGTTTTATCTCGTTAAGATGCATATAAATTGCATTATGTTTCATTATGCATTTGTTGTGTCTTTTGCATGCTTTTTCTGATGTGTTCAGCGTGTGCTTTTTGCACATCTGTGACAAAATAAGAGGTTACATTGTTTAACCAAAAGCATGTAGAAACACATCTGCATGTAACGCTAATTCATCAAATCTCATGTCTACAGTGTACTCCCATTTCCATGAATGTAAACTCTCAACTGCGCGACACCTAATAAATGCAGTGAAACTAGTGCAACTAGAATGAAGCATTAATAACCCCCCCCCCCCACACACACACACACACACGCACACGCACACGCACACACACACACACACCATAGTGTATAGCAGTTACATGTGCATAAGCATTGTTACAAGTCAATACTAACCAGCGACCTCCAATTACTCAGCTTATGCGGAAATTACTTTGTTTGTTTTTCACTGGATGCATTGTCTACTCGCTGTAATTATATCCCAGCTCATTTTCCTTACCAAACGCACTACTTCTACCTCTCCTCTCTTACAAGACCTTCACTGGCTCCCCTTACCTTTTCAGAATGCATTTCAAGCTTCTCAAACTCTCCTACAAAGCCCTCACCCATCTACCTCTCTGACCTTATCTCCCTTTAGACTCCCACCCGTCCTCTTCGCTCTGCTAATGCACGCTGACTCTCCTGCCTACTGATTACTTCCTCCCACTCCTACCTCCAAGATTTTTCACGTGCTGCTGCATTTCTCTGGAATTTCCTACCTCTCCCCCTCAGACTCTCCTCCTCTCTACAAAACTTCAAACGGGTTCTCAAGACCCACTTCTTCACCAAACCCAGCCAAATCTCATCCGAAGCCTCTGTTCTACGCTCTCCATGTACCCTGTCTGTGTCACCCCTGCCTGTCTACTCCTCCCCTTTAGATTGTAAGCTCTCACGAGTAGGGCCCTCTTCCCTCATGTGCTTATTCTTTTTCTTACTTTAATAATCTTCTGCTGCACCTAATCCAGCAGTCTTCTGCCACCTGATACCTATTCCAGTGTCATCTGCTGATGTAGATATGTTTATTTACCCTGTACTTGTCCTATATTGTCGTCAACTGTAAGTTGCTGTTTTCCTGTTTTGATTATTTGTTTATGTACTTTGTAATTGGGCGCTGCGGAACCCTTGTGGCGCCATACAAATAAAGGATGATGATGATGATGATGATGATGATGATAATAATAATAAAATGTATTCTGCATTCTACTGCTTCTGTTTGCAGGGGATGATCCACACAGAACCATTCATCCTGTTGTCACAGGGGCTTTTGGTGCCATAGCTGGGGCCGCAAGTGTCTTTGGGAATACTCCTCTAGATGTTATCAAGACCAGGATGCAGGTACCATTATATTCACAGACTATATCCGATATTAATGGGGTAAATTATTTCAGTCCATGCTATAATCATTTTAGATGTAGTGTTGAACCACCTATACCTTTTGCCAATACAGTAATAATTAAAGTCGTCAAGTGTAAATTTTTATATCCACAGCAATTATTGCACCCATAATGACATAGGGGTATATTCAATAAGAGTCGGAAAGATGGCAGTTTCCGACTAGAATAGGTCGGAAGGGGTTCCGACCAATTCAATACGTGTACATTTTTCAGACTAGTCGGGAAACCCAACTTGTTGGAAAGCAGGTGGATCAGCGGAATACCAGCCAATCCGCCTGCTGCTGTCAGAAATGGGACCAAATCCGACAGGTCTTTGCCCCCTTTCCGACAAACTCAATCCGACTTGAAAACAAGTCGGATTGAGGCGAGGAGACGGGGAACAGTGCGGTGGGCTACGGGGATCGGGGATGAGAGGCACCTTGACGGCCGTCCTGCGGCCAGGCACCTCTCTCCCTGCAGTGCCTCCGCCGCAGACATCATCCCCGCTCCCCGCTGCCAGCTCCGGCCGCCGATCTCAGTTCCCCTGCCGGCCGCCACACTGTTCCCCCCCCCGCCGGCCGCCATACTGTTCCCGCCGCTGCTATCAGTGCACCCTGCAGCCAGCGGCCAGACAAGACACGGGGAACGGCCAAATACAACAGTCTGATTTGGCCGCTCTTTGAATAGGGGTTGTCTGGTCCATTCCGACAACTGCATGTCGGAATGGACCCGACTCTTAGTGAAACCATCACTATGGGGTATATTCAGTATCACTAACTTTCATGAGCGTGCCCACCCATAAATACCTTACACTGCAGCCCATGAACTGTATCCCTAATCTGTCTATACTGAGTATACATTTATGTGACGCTCCCTCTTTGCCTATTGCTGTCTGGGTAAATGAATGTGCAGCTAGATAGCTCTAAGAGTTCATAGATTCATATGGGTTCCATAACAATGACCTGGCACCTGTGGCTATATACTTCACCCTTACTGTGCCAATTCAGCGCATTAACCCCAGCTTAGTTTAATACCGATAATAGTTCTTATTTGGAAAACAACATCTGCATTGATTTGAATGTTCTTATGACGTTTTCATACATAATGCTTCTGTAATTACCAGGGCTTAGAAGCTCACAAGTACAAGAGCACTTTGGACTGTGCAAGCCAGATACTCCGCAATGAAGGGCCTTTGGCGTAAGTAATCTTCATTTTGTTTCTGAAAACCGGTGCATTTAAAGAGGTGCTGTAAGCCACAGCAATGGAGAAGATTGTGGCTTTCAGTACATAAACTTCAGTAGCCATATGACAGTTGGAATCACATTGCTCAGCATTGGCTGTAGGTCCCTTCTTCCTGTACCAGAAGTGTTTCCCAGTGAGATTTTTCCCTTAATTCATTATTTCCCAGTAGTGGCATAACATGGCTATTTATAGCATACAGTATTAAGCAACAATGAGAAGCAATTTGTTTCATTTATTGTGGACTATTCTTAATGCATTGTTTTTGTACCTTTTGTTAGGTTCTACAAGGGAACCATCCCTCGCTTGGGCCGAGTGTGTCTGGACGTTGCCATTGTCTTTGTTATTTATGAAGAAGTAGTTAAAGTTCTTAACAGAGTTTGGAAAACCTCATAATGCTTCCTCCACCTCGAATGGGAATCAGCTATCCGCCTTGGAAGGACACATTTGAGTGGAGGTTTAGCAAAGCTTAGAGAGATAAAGTACTAATTAGTCAACTACTAAATATCATTCTACAGGATGTGTTTGAAAAATGACATGAGATCATTGGTTGGTACTTTATCTCACCAAGCGTTGATACATCTCCCACTATGTGTCTTAACCTGTGCTCATTTGTTATATTGTAAATTGTCACAAAATCTATTTTTAGCCTGTTTTATGTTTCTTTTGTGGGAAATTATGCCTTTATGTCAGGATTTGCCTTAATTTTGTCAGTTGCTACAGTTACCTAATGCTCAGCTCAAAATATGGTTCCTTTTTCCATGGGATATTATTGTTTAGGGAATAGGGGTGACATTTTAAAACTAGAATACTTTTAGAAGGCCTCTTTTGCATACACAGCCAGGTGGACATTTTGACTGGTATATCAATATTCATGATAACGCAACATATCAAGTCTCATCAGTGATGCAGAAATCTTGGTTCGGGATACAAAATGGCTGCCTCTGGCATAACCATGTGTTTGGCTGAAACACAACTGTCATCTACACTACAGCAAATTTCTGGGCTAATTAAGCCAGTGAAAATGTCTGTTTCTCCCATAACAGAATATGATCACAGTCCCATATTCAGTAAAAACAAAAAGCCTATGAAAGTAATCACAATCTTCCATTTGCTTCCCCACATGACCACTGGCATAGATATATAACAAAAGTATGAGCCTCTGCAGCCCACATTTCTGGCAAATACACAGCCCATATGACCTATTTCCTAAAATAGCCTACTCTCTTGTCGAGGAGTGGAGCTAATACAGGCCAAAAGTAGCTGTGTATTACTAAGGTACTAAACAACACAAAACAATATTTCTAAATTAAAGTAACTGGGCCCATATATCAGGCAGAAATTGGGGCCGATGGATGAGAAAAATCCAAAATGTTGGATTTCGCCGGTTCTGTCCAAACAGGATGCAGTCAAATGCTGGCAGTTGGGATCCCGGCATTCAGGAGATCAATACCGGCACCCACCCCTAATTCCCACTCTATTGGTGGGTCCATGCCACGAACCGAGTGGGAATAGAACCTGTGGTGAGCGAAGCAAAGGGACTCGCTGCCGGTATTCTGGCAGATGGGATGCTGATGTCGTTATACTGGCAGTCGGCATACCGCTATATCATACCGGACCTGTCCAAACAAATGTTGATTGGGTAATTTCTCTTGCGTCCTAGAGGATACTGGGGTCCATTTAGTACCATGGGGTATAGACTGATCCACTAGGAGCCTTGGGCATTTTAAGAAATCAATAGTGTGCGCTGGCTCCTCCCTCTATGCCCCTGCTACCAGACTCCGTTTCGAAAATGTGCCTGGAGGAGCCGGTCACGCTTAAAGAAGCTCCTGAAGAGTTTTCTGCATTTATTTTCTGTTTGTTATTTTCAGACAAGGCTGGTTGGCACCAGCCTGTCTGCTTCGTGGGACTTAAGAGGGGGGGAACGGCTTAACCTCCTATAGGGTTAATGATCCACCACGGCGAGCGTACATTCCCGCAGCACGCTGCCACCCCTAACAGAGCCAGAAGTAAGAAGAGTGGTGAGTAGGCAGCTGATGTCCCGGTTAGCGGGTCGCTGGCTGTAATGGCGGCATAAGAGTATGGAGCGCAGCGCTGACATGCAGGCTGCGTCTCCAGGCTCAGGACAACATGCTGTTTGTGTGTTCTGCTGTGAGGGGTAAGCTGAGCCACTAAAAATAATACCCACACTGGCAGTACAGCTTACAGGGGTTCTAACCCACTGTTAAGCATCACAAACACCTCAGCCAGTATAATAAAAACGGGAAGACCGCGCGCCATTAAGGGGGCGGGGCTTCACTATGAGCGTAGCCAGCAGCTCACCAGCGCCATTTTCCCTCTGCAGCTCACACTGACAAGACTGGCAGGGAAGCGCAGCTCCGCCACAAGGACTCCACAATTCCTCAGCGGTACCAGGGGGTCATAGTATGCGGGGGGAGTGATGTTAGAATACTAAGCCCCTATTAAGGGTGCTTAGTCTGCAACCCAGCTAAGCTTGGCATTAGCAAGAAGGGCGCTGTGTGGCTGGCTCCATCATATTCTGTGTCTCCCTAGAAGGGCTCTGTGTAGGTTACTTGTGCTTAACCTTTTTCTGTGTGTGTGGGTGTGATTTCACATTTACAATGTCAAAGGAGTGTGTTTCATGCACGGCGGAGTGTTTTTCTTCCCCAGGGGGATCACTACAGTGTACTCAGGATAGTACGCATTCTCAGGCTAGTGGGTCTGAACCAGCATGGTTGGATTCATTAAAACGGATGATCTCGAATATTTCTAATAAATTATCCCAGAATGAGAAAGAGACGCAATACTTAAGACAGTCTGTGGATGACCTGATGAATAGAGATTTAGGCACCACACCAGCATCTCAGACCCCTACCATTTGTCCACAAAAGCGTACACTGGCCCAAATCCTGCAGGCTGACATTGATGACGATGTGTCAGACGCAGAGGAGGGTGAGGTGGACTCAGTGGGGCGGGTGTAGCTCTGTCACAGGGTGTACAGGCTCTGATAAAAGCCATTAGAGACATCCTACAAATTCCTGATAAGGTGAGAGAGGAGGATGAGGAGTTTTATTTGAATGTAAAAAAAAAAAAGAAGTCCTCTGCTACTTTTCCTGCATCAAAAGAGCTGAATTCTCTGTTTGAAGACACCTGGGTTAATCCTGATAAGAAGTTTCAGATCCCTAAGAGATTACTCATATCCTTCCCTTTTCCTCAGGATGATAGGAAAAAATGGGAAAACCCACCGATTGTTGACGCATCGGTATCTAGGTGGTCACATAAGATAGTCTTTACTGGTCCCTGGGGCAGCCTCCTTAAAGGACGCGGCTGACCGCAAAATTGAGACCACTCTCAAATCCCTGTACACAGCTGCTGGGGTGGCCCAGAGACCCACTATTGCTTGTGCATGGATCACTAGAGCCATTACTAAATGGTCAGGTAATCTAATTGACGGGTTAGATTCCTTATCCAGGGATTCTATATCCAGGGGGGAGATAATTTTACACCTACAGCATATACAGGACTCCGCTAATTTTATGGCGGAGGCCATAAAAGAATTTGGCTTGCTCAACGCACGCACCACTGCCATGGCAGTGTTAGCACGCAGGGGCTTGTGGAAACGCCAGTAGACTGCGGAGGCGGATTCCAGGTAAAGCGTGGAAAGCCTACCATTCACAGGTGAGGCCCTATTTGGAGCTGAACTGGATACGTGGCTATCCAAGGATACGGCTAGTAGGTCTACATACCTTCCTTCCGCAGCCCACTCTGCTCCAACTCTGCAGTCCTTTCGGTCAGCCAAATTTAAAAGTAAAACAAAAGGTTCTTCTACAGCCGTCAAAGGCAATAGAGGTAAATACAGAAAACAAGTAACTGCAGGTTCACAGGAACAGAACTCCGGTTCTGCTTCCTCAAAGCTTACAGCGTGATGGTGGACCGCACTGCCTGGGAGACGGGCAGGTGGGAGCCCAATTAAAATATTTCAGTCACATATGGGCAACATCATGCCAGGATCCCTGGGTCAAAGATCTTATTGCCCAGGGCTACAGACTGGAGTTTCAGGAACTCCCACCTCACAGATTCTTCAAATCAGGCTTACCAGCTTCTCAAGAAGCAAGTATGACTTTACAGGAAGCAATTCAAAAACTGGTACAGACTCGGGTCCTTGTTCCAGTTCCACTTCAGCTGTAAAACAAGGGTTATTATTCTAACCTGTTTGTGCTACCGAAACCGGATGGTTAGGTAAGGTCCATTTTAAACCTCAAGTCCCTGAACCCGTACTTTCGGGTGTTCAAGATGGAGTGACTGAGAGCGGTGATCTCGGGTCTGGAGGAGGGGGAATTCCTAGTGTCCCTGGATATCAAGGATGTGTACCTTCATATTCCAATTTGGCCGCCTCATCAGGCTTACCTAAGGTTTGCATTATAGGACTGTCACTACCAGTTCCAGGCCCTGCCATTTGGCCTCTCCACGGCACCGAGGGTGTTCACCAAGGTAATGGCAGAGATGATGTTTCTCCGCAAACAAGGAGTGAACATAATACCGTACCTGGACGATCTGCTGATAAAAGCACCATCCAGGGAGTGGTTGTTGGACAACATTACCCTCTCAACCCGACTACTCCAGGATCACGGGTGGATACTAAACCTACCAAAATCTCACCTGGAACCGACAGAGAGGCTTCCGTTCCTGGGGATGATACTGGATACAGGCACAGAAGGTATTCCTTCCATTAGAAATGGCAATGGTAATCCAGTCGATGGTGGTTCTAAAACCAACCCTGATATCGGTGCGTCTATGCATTCGCCTTCTGGGGAAGACTGTAGCCTCTTACGAGGCACTGCAGTACGGAAGGTTTCATGCAAGGCCCTCCCAGCTGGATCTGTTGGACGAATGGTCCGGATCGCATCTTCACATGCACCAGAGGATACGTCTGTCACTAAAGGCCAGGATTTTTCTTCTATGGTGGCCACAGACTTCTCACTTGACCGAGGGCCGAAGGTTCGGGATTCAAAATTGGATTCTGTTAACAACAGACGCAAGCCTCACTGGGTGGGGAGCAGTCACCCAAGGGGAACAGTTCCAAGGAAAATGGTCAAGTCAGGAAGCCATTCTTCCAATCACCATTCTGGAACTAAGGGCCATATACAACGCCCTTCTACAGGCATCACATCTTCTTCAAGATCACGCCATTCAGATTCAGTCGAACAATGTGACTGCGGTAACGTACATAAACCGACAGGGCGGAACGAAGAGCAGAGCAGCAATGTCAGAGGTAACAAGGATTCTCCTCTGGGCAGAAAGACACGCTGTGGCGTTGTCGCCAATCTTCATTCCGGGACTAGACAACTGGGAAGCAGACTTCCTCAGCAGACACAACCTCCACCCAGGGGAGTGGGGCCTTCACCCGGAGATGTTCAGGTGCTTGACACGTCGGTGGGGAATTCCACGAATCGACATGATGGCCTCTCGTCTCAAAAAGAAGCTAAAGCGGTATTGTTCCAGGTCGAGAGACCCACAGGCAATGGCGGTGAACGCTCTGGTGACTTCATGGGTCTACCAGATAGTGTACGTCAGGCATGTCCAAACTGCGGCCCTCCAGCTCTTGTGAAACTACATATCCCAGCATGCCCAGACACAGTTTTGCTGTGGGAGAATGCTAAAGCTGTGTCAGGGCATGCTGGGATGTGTAGTTTCTCAACAGCTGGAGGACCGCAGTTTGGACATGCCTGGTGTACGTGTTTCCACCACGTCCATTGATCCCAAGAATTCTCAAGAGAATAAAAAGGGAAAAGATTCAAGCATTTCTCATTGCTCCGGACTGACCAAGAAGGGTCTGGTACGCGGATTTACTGGAGATGCTCTTAGAGGATCCGTGACCGCTACCTCTTTGCGAGGATCTTTTACAACAGGGACTGTTTGTCTATCAAGACTTACCACGGCTACGTTTGATGGCATGGAAGTTGAGCGTCAAATTCTAGCCCGGAAAGGGATCCCGGACTGGGTTATTCCAACCTTGATTCAAGCCAGAAAGGGGGTAAAGGCTAAACATTACCACCGTATTTGGAAAAAAATATGTCTCTTGGTGTGAGAACAGGGAATTTCCTACGGTGGAATTTCAACTGGGACGTTTTCTGCTTTTTCTGCAGTCAGGTGTGGATATGGGCCTACATTTGGGCTCCTTGAAAGTCCAGATTTTGACCTTATCCATTTTCTTCCAGAAACAATTGGCTTCTCTCCCTGAGGTTCAGACATTTTTGAAGGGGGTTCTGCACATCCAACCGCCCTTTGTGCCTCCTACGGCACCTTGGGATCTCTACATAGTGTTGCAGTTCCTACAATCGGAATGGTTTGAACCTTTACAGGAGGTTGACGTAAAGTTTTTTTTACGTGGAAGACCGTCGCATTGTTGGCCTTGGCTTCAGCAAGACGTGTGTCGGAGCCGGGGGCGTTGTCTCACAAAAGCCACTATTTGATATTTCATGAAGATAGAGCTAATTTCAGAACTCGTCTGCAATTTCTTCCTAAGGTGGTGTCTGCGTTTCACATCAACCAACCTATTGTGGTTCCAGTGGTTATCGACACCTCTGCTACTTCAAAGTCCTTGGATGTTGTGCAGGCTTTGAAGATCTATGTGAAGCGGACGGCTCATCACAGAAAATCTGACTCGCTGTTTGTTCTCTATGATCCCAATAAAATTGGGTGTCCTGCTTCAATGCAGTCTATTGCTCGCTGGATCAGGCTTACTATCCAGCATGCTTATTCTACGGCAGGTTTGCCAGTGCGAAGATCTGTACATGCCCACTCTACTAGGTCGGTGGGTTCTTCCTCAGCAGCTGCCCGGGGTGTCTTGGCTTTACAGCTCTGCCGAGCAGCTGCTTGGTCAGGTTCGAACACGTTTGCTAACTTCTACAAGTTCAATACTTTGGCCTCTGAGGACCTTCAGTTTGGTCAATCAGTTCTGCAAAACCCTCAGCACTCTCCCACCCGGTTTGTGAGCTTTGGTACATCCCCATGATACTAATGTGGACCCTAGTATCCACTAGGACGTAAGCGAAAATAGGATTTTAATTACTTACTGAATCCTTTTCTTGTAGTCCGTAGAGGATACTGGGCGCCCGCCCGGTGCTTCGTGTTTTGATGCACTGTTACTTGGTTAAGTATTGTTGGTTCAGCCGTTGCTGTTCCTGTTTTCAAGTTTGGTTAGCCTGGCTTTCTTCTTGTTTTGTGTGTGTGTGCTGGTTCGAATCTCACCACTGTCCTTTTAAATCCTTCTCTCAAGGTATGTCCGTCTTCTCGGGCACAGTTTCCTAGACTGAGTCTGGTAGGAGGGGCATAGAGGGAGGAGCCAGCGCACACTATTGATTTCTTAAAGTGCCCAAGGCTCCTAGTGGACCAGTCTATACCCCATGGTACTAAATGGACCCCAGTATCCTCTACGGACTACGAGAAAATAATTTACCGGCAGGTAATTAAAATCCTATTTTTTAACATGCTGTCTTTCCCGATCTGCTGCTCGTCAACTCGGATCAGCAGGATGGGTAATCGGGGCTGTAGATGTGTGGCCTGCACTCCAGATGGATTTCCAGAAACCTCACCAATGAATATGTCTTCTAGTCCATTCAGTGCTATATTTTGCTTGTATTTTATTTCATTATACGCCCACACTTCCTAAACGTGTTTGGGGGGAAAAAATGTTTTAATGATGGCCGCTGCTTTTCAGTATGTTTTTATAAAAACAGGTTTTTTTTTAATTTTATTAATATTTGATTACTTATACAATTCACTTTATTTTTTCACATCAGATGAAATAGTTTTATTGCTTGACTGTTGAGGGCTGATTTGCTTGCAGGTCTGAATCAGGCCACATTTGGAATGCAGATGAATTTTACGGGTCTGGGACTCAGGGTCGACACACCTTAGGTCGATGCCAATTGGTCGACACACCTTAGGTCGACAGGAACAAGGTCGACATGGAACAAGGTCGACAGGAACAAGGTCGACATGAGTTTTTTGGGTGTCGTTTTCTTCGTAGAGTGACCGGGAACCCCAATTAGTACACCGCGTCCCCTCGCATGGCTCGCTTCGCTCGCCATGCTTCGGGCATGGTGCTTTCGCTCCGCTACCGATTCGCTCGGCACAGATTACCGTTCCAATCGTAGTCCACGTGGATCGTTAAGTATGAAAAGGTTCCAAAAAAGAAAAAAATTGTGAAAAACTCATGTCGACCTTTTTCCATGTCGACCTTTTTCCATGTCAACCTTGTTCCTGTCGACCTGTTGTCCATGTCGACCTAAAGTGTCGACCAATTGGCGTCGACCTAAGGTGTGTCGACCTTTTTGTTGTCGACCTGGAGTCCGGATACCGAATTTTACATAGGACATGTGTGCTCATTGCCCTGCTTTTTTTGAGTAATGTTAGTAACTGTTACATAAGTGTCATAGACACTAACACCTACACAATGCTAGGTTGTCTCAAATAAGCGCCCTCTCGGCATAAGCAAGACTATGGAATAGGTTGTAGCTCTGGATATATGCCCACAATACTCCTATGACACTTCCATGACTCTCCTACGAGGTGGTTCCCTTCTGTGCTATTTCCAGTAGACACCCAGGAATGCCCAGTTCATGCATTGAGAGAAACAAGTGAGATGCATCCAACCCACAGATAGGTAACGATGCGTATGTTTGCTACTCCAGTTTACTATAACTCATTAGCTGCTGACCTGCGTGCGGCTTAAAATTGGGCCTTGTGACATTAAGTTGCAGGGATGTCTTACACATACATGGATTGGGCCATTCATCGTCAGTGACATGACGGTGACAGTGACATGTCAGTGACCCAACTTAGTTGGGTGTTTACGTGTGCCTATTTCCTACAGAGGCAGCCATTTTGTAGGCTACACCAATAGTCACCAAACCTCAGCATATGATGGGATATATGGCGATGCAGTTGATATGCCGGAGGTCAGGATACCAAAGCCGGAATCCCGACCAGTGGCAACAGGGGCTATTCCCACTCGTGGGTGTCCACGGCACCCATAGAGTGGGAATAGAACCTGTGATGAGACACGAGCCCGCTGCATGGCAAGTGTAGCGAGCCTGCAAGGGGCTCTGTTGCGCTTGACCCCCGCCGTCATTCTGGCGGACGGGGTCGGTATGCTGACCTCCGGGATCCCAACCGCTGGCATATCAGCCCCAACCCGATCTATGAGCCAGTGAAATCTCCTAATGCCTCAGTGATGTTACTGGTTAATTGATTAGGCTGCAGTCTTAAAAGTATTTCTTCAGCCTGCATAATGGCTGCCTCCTATATGTATATGGAAAAGGGGCACTTTACCTGCATTAAACTCTTGCCTGTCTGGTGGCTTTCTGAACATTCTGTGCCAAACATTCATAGAAACTGTCATTTTGACTTGTGGCTATGATATGACTAAACTGATGTCTCCTATACAGTATGATGTTCTCATTCACTCCTGTCTAATTCATTAAACAAGAAGAACACTTACTTTGTTTAAACTGCAAATAAATGTACCACATCATGGTATGGGGAGGTCTTATACTGTTTATTTGGGTGTTTTATTTAAGTGTATATTTAGACTAATCAATGCATTTAGACCAAACTACATTATTATTATTATTATTATTATTACTAAATGTGCTCCTTAGCTCATGATTACTATAGTACAACAAAACACCTCTACACTATCCTCTAACATGAATTAAGGGTCACATGGGCCTGGGGGTGAAGTCAAGGGCCAGTTGTGAGAAGGGGAGGTGTGACCAGTGACATGTGGGTGTGTACATTCCCTACACTATCACCCTCCATGTGTCCCTAAATATATAAAAGAAAAATTGTGTAATTTTGTGAGGAAAATAGAGTTATAATTTGAATAGCTATGATTTATGGCAGTTCAATCCCTTTATGCTTCTATGCAAGGCCTGATTATAGGTGGGCAGATGGAGTGCCCCAACCCACTCTACCCCTACATGGCGGATTGCAGGGCACTACATTGCCCAGATTTGTGGGTGGGAAGGGGGTGGTGTTTACTTAATGCAATGAAGTGCCCGTCCCTATCAGAGATCTGTGCTGAAGCCTAGCTAGGCTGTAATGGGTAGAGTCTCTCCCCGTCCCTCCCACCTTCCTTCTCTCCATCTATCCCCTCTCTCGCACCCCCTCTCTCGCACCCCCTCACTCTCCTTTGTATCACCCTCTTTCCTCACACACACTTTATCCCTGACTTGCTCTATCTCTCTCCCTGACGCCCTCTCTATCCCGTTCACTCCCCCTACCTCTTGCTCCCTCTATCTGCCCCTCTTTTTGTCTTTCCCTCTCTTGCTCCCCACCCTCTCTGTCTCCCTCTTTCTCCCACTCGCTCTCTTTGTCCCTCTTTCTCTCCCTGACACGCTATTTCCTTGACACCCTCTCACTGTCTCTCTCCCTCACACACACACACACTCTCTCTCACTGAAACCCTCTGTCTCTCTCTCTCCCCCTCCCTTTCTGTCTCCCTGCAACCTTGTCTCTTTCCCTTTCTTGCTCCCTTCTTTCCTGGTCACCCTCACTCCTTTTCCATCACCCTCTCTCTATTGCTCCTCTGTCTCTCCCCTCTTTCATTCTCTCACTCTCCCTGATACCCTCTCTCTCTCTTGCTCCCGTCTTTCCCTAACACCCTCTCGCTCTCCCCCTCTCTCTTTCCCTCACATCCTCTATCTCTCTGATATTCTCTTTCTCTGATACCATCTCTCTCTCGTTCTCCCCAGTCTCTCTCCCTGACACCCTCGTCTCTCTCTCTCACTCCCCTCTCCTCCCCTAAAGGGCAAAGTAGTTACAGCAATGGGGTACAGAGTCAATTTTATTGGTGGGGGCGCCATTAACCTTAATCTGGCCCTGCCTCTATGATATGTAGCCCCCTTTACCCATGTACGTGAACAAAGTAAGCAGAGGCCAATTTTATGCACCCAGTCCGTCCCAACACATTCCGATTTTCTATTTTAAACCACATGTGACCCCAATTAGTGTACTTCTTCATTCGCCACGTGTCACAGCAGCGCTTAGCACCAGTTACTATTCCCAATCATAGTCCACGTGGATGGTAAATGCTGATTTTTTTTTTAAAGTGTCCCTAATGTGTGTCGACCATTGTCATGTTGACATTTGAATCTGTCGACCTTAAGCACTGTCAACCTTTTGTACTTGTCGACCTAACAGGGCCGGCGCTACCACTAGGCAGCTTTAGGCAGCTGCCTATGGGCGCCGGCACTTTAAGGGCGGTGCTGAGTAAAAAAAAAAATGTAAGGCCACCGCGTCCCGGCTCACTAGGTGTCCTTCCTCTTGCTCCTTCACTGCTGCGTCGCTCACTCCCCCTCCCTTCTCATACCCGCCCCGATGTCCGGGGGCGGAACATTCACCCAGGGAGGAAAGGAAAAGACTTCGTCCCCTAACGTAACGGCACATCCGTCACCGCCCGCCCCCGCTATTGCCGCCCGTTACTATAGCGCCGCACCGCGCTGGCGCACTATGCTGCCTCCGTCATGTGTGTTCTGCTGCTGGGAGCCGGGAGCGTGACCGCAGTGACAGCGTCACGCTCCCGGAGCTGTACACAGGCAAGCGGGCTCGGCTCCTCTTCAGTTCACGGGGATAGGCAGAGTTGCGCAGCGGCTGATCCAGGAGTCCAGGACAGTATAAGTCTGAAGCGTCTGTCCTGGACTCCTGGATCAGCCGCTGCGCAACTCTGCCTATCCCCGTCAATCTCCCTTTCTCTCTGCCTATCCCCGTCCTGGAGCTCAGTGCCGTCACTAGAGTTTATCTACATGATTCTTGCTTTCCGGATGCCCAGAGGGGTCATGCAAGTCAGGTTCTGTTCCTGACCATAAACCACCTGCACAGGGATGGGATCTGCCACATTCCGGGGGCCGATATATGTAAGTACAGAACATACTTATAAGTAGTGTGAGAGACTGTGTGTGTGTGTGTGTGTGTGTGTGTGTGTGTGCTACAGAGGTGGCGTTCTCCTAGTACCTCTATACTTAGCAGTAAGCCTTCCTCACCGTCCACCTACATTACTCCTTTCCTCATCCTCAGCCACAGTCCTCATTACAGCACATAGCATCACACGGCTGCAGATGCCTGGGCGTTAGTTGTGTAGTTAGTGCCTGGGTTTCGGTTGCGTAGTTAGTGTCTGGGTGTCGGTCAGAGGCGTAACTAAGGGGGGGTTGGGCAGGGCACGTGCCCTGGGTGCCGTAGCAGGCCGAGCAGAGGGGGGGTGTTGCCGGCCAGGTCATCATGCCCGCCCCCGCTATTGCCGCCCGTTACTATAGCGCTGCTGCCGCCCGTTACCATACCGGCGCACTATGCAGCTCCCTGCCTCCGTCCTGTGTGTGCTGCTGCTGGGAGCCGGGAGCGTGACTGCAGTGACAGTGTCACGCTCACGAAGCTGTAAAGGCATGCGGGCTCGGCTCCTCTTCACTTCACGGAGATAGGCAGAGTTGCGCAGCGGCTGATCCAGGAGTCCAGGACAGTATAAGTCTGAAGAGTCTGTCCTGGACTCCTGGATCAGCCACTGCGCAACTCTGCCTATCCCCGTCAATCTCCCGCATTGCCTCCTTCTGCCTTCTGCGTCTCCTCCCGCTTATCTTATATCTCCCCATGGCCGCATAATGTTTTGCTGGGCTGCGGGGTCCAGAAGCATTTGAGCACTGCAAATACTGGTTCGCCCAGCTTGTGACACCACGGAGCTGCCTCCCCACCTGAAGGTACGGTCTGTATGTGTAACTGCTCTCCAGAGCACCTCTCCTCTACTGAAATCTCTCTCCCTTGCGCTCTCTCCCCCCATATGCCTCTTTCTCCTCATGCCAAGCCCCCCTCCTCTCTCCCTCTTAATGCCCCATCTCTCTTCATGCCTCCTTTCTCTCTGTATGCCTCTCTCTCCATGCCCGCTTGTTATCTCCCCCCATGTCCCCCCTCTAGAATACTGTGTCCTAGAATGTGAATTTTGGTTCATACCGTGTCCTAGAATGTGAATTTCGGTTCACACCGTGTCCTAGAATGTGAATTTCGGTTCACACTGTGTCCTACAATGTGAATTTGGGCTCATTCAGGGGTCTATTCATGTAAGAATGCGATGTTTATGTTTAACTTATCACTAAACATCGCATTCTTATTTCAGGGTTTTTTTTCAGATGTTTAACGCAATTCATTAATACTTACCTGTTCCCTGATGCAATGCGGTATCCGGCTGTTCCGCAATCCCGGCTTCCCTAGTCTTCTCTCTTCATACCGCAGCTGGGATCGTCTGCACATGCGCAGTGTCCCCCTCCTGCCTCCAGGTGTCATCTGCGCATGCGCCGGGGAAACGAGACCTCCAGCGGCGGGCAAGGGTAGCAAGGAGGAGGTGACCCGGCATATGCAAATGCATATGCACTGGGCTCCTCTGATTGGCTCTTGTCACGGAAGGGGGCGGGGAGAAGGCAGGAGACGGACGTCTTCATTGCTCTTCTCCTGTACAAGCCTCCCCATCGCCTGTCTGAGATGGCGATGAGGTTTTGCGAAGGGTAACGGAAAGCTGGGCTTTCCGTTCCTACATGAATTGCAGTCACCATACAAACGTATGGTGATGCGATTCAGCCACAGAGCGGGGGCGCCGCTGGGGAAGTCAGGGACTTCTCCACGGTAACCCGCTCTGTGAATTGCAGAAAGCAGAGAAAAGCCCTGTTTACCGCAAAACAGGGCTTTTCTCTGCTGCATGAATAGACCCCTCAGTGTGCTACAATGTGAATTTTGGCTCATTCAGTGTGCTACAAGGTGAATTTCGGCTCATTAAGTGTGCTATAATTTGAAAGGGGCACCAATACTAGAGAGTATAAGGGGTATTACTACACTGAGGGACATGCCCCCTGTTTAGTGGCCACGGCCCCTTTTCCGGAGCGCGCGCGCATGATTTCACCCTTCGCTTTTTTTTTTCTTTTTTTTTGGGGGGGGGGGGGGGGCGCCATTAATGATAATGCCCTGGGCCCCAAAATCCCTAGTTACACCTCTGATATATATATATATATATATATATATTTATTTATTTTTGGGGGGGGGGTTTGCTGATGATTTGCCTAGGGTGCTGGGAAACCTTGCACCGGCCCTGCGACCTAATGCATGTCAACCTATTTACTGTCATCTGAAACCGGGCTATAATGGTCACCACCCTATTGGCCAGGTTGTGGATTCCCATTGTCCTCAGTGATGCATTATAAAAGTATAGGAATATTTCTTTTTTGGGGGGAAAGCTAGTAAAAGGTGTTAATTTTGCTTTAAATTGCTAATGTGCCTGATTGAATCACAATCCATTGTTCATTGCAAAAGGAACTAGGTGGTAGTGGGGGTCATTCAGACCCAATTGTACGCTGCATTTTTTTGCAGCCGTGAGATTGGGTCTGAACTGTGCATGCATGCGGTCCACGCGGGGGTCGCCGGACAGCGACTGTTTCTACACCGAAAAAGCGATCGCAAGAAGATTGACAAACAGAAGATGTTCCAGCACATGCGACCGCACTTTCTATTGACAGGCAGGGGCGATCAGTAAATGTAAATCAGTGGCGGGGGGGGGGGGGGGAAGCGGCAACGCTCCGATTCCAGGACTGCGCAAATGGGGGCATGTTGGGGGTGTGATCGTGGGTGCTGCCTGAGATCACACGCAGTCCCGCGATCGGGTAGATGGCGGCAGGAGGCATCTATTTTTGCTGACTAGCAGAAATTGCGATGCGTTTGCAATTTCTCCTTGTTGAAGGGGGCAGGCGGCGGTGAGCATGCTGGACGGCCTTGCCCTGCGATGGGCGGCCCCCCGCATACTAGCAAAAGGATTGCAGATTCTGTTAATTAGCAGAATTTGCAATCCTTACTGAATTAGGCCCCTAATTCAGAAAGGAGAATTTGCAAACCTTTGGATCGCATGCTGGGGGCCGCCCAGCACGCTGCCTACCCCCCTTGACCACGCTAAAAATTGTGGTTGCACTGCACTTTCAGCGTGATCATAAAAAATGGGGTAGCCTCCTGCAGGCGCAGCCTGGCTGCACCCGCAGGAGGCCCACCGCCATTTCTATGATTGCAGCGGCCACATGTAATGTCACACAGCCCCTGATTACGCCCTGTTTGTCCATTGCCACCCCCGTTTGGAAGCCTCGCCCCTGCAATGCTCCATCTCCACCTTAGAAACAGAGCATTGCCGCCGCCCCCGCGACCGCCTCTGCTTGAGGCAGAGGATGATCAAATTTTCTGCAGGGTGCTGCAGAAAATGTGGGCGCATGTGCAGAAAGGGCCCTGCGCATGCGCCCGCATCCTCTTAGCAATTTTAGCTTATTGCGATCCAACCTGAATCAGGCCCTATGTGCACAATATAAAATATACATCACAAACAAAACTGCAGGCAAACGCTAGTAATAATAGGATTTTAATACCTACCGGTAAATCCTTTTCTCTTAGTCCGTAGAGGATGCTGGGGTCATCATAGAACCATGGGGTATAGACGGGATCCGGAGACATGGGCACTTTAAGACTTTGAAAGGGTGTGAACTGGCTCCTCCCTCTATGCCCCTCCTCCAGACTCCAGTTATAGGAACTGTGCCCAGGGAGACGGACATTTCGAGGAAAGGATTTATTGTTAAACTAAGGTGAGATTCATACCAGCTCACACCTCAAGCATGCCGCACAACGTGGCATTCAACAGAACACAAGCCAACGGCATGAACACTTGCAGCAACATGCTGACAATAACGTAACAATGGGGGAAGTTTTCTCCCATTGTGACTGCCCCCCAGCCTCGGAGGCTTGTATCCGTGGTCCTAGGATCTAGTCCTGAATCCCGAACATGCGCCCCTCTAGGAGGTGAGAGCTGTGCAGCCACCACAGGAATGATACCCTGGTCTTGGAAGACAGGATTATCCTCCGGTGCATGTGTAGGTGGGACCCGGACCACTTGTCCAACAGGTCCCACTGGAACTCTCTGGCATGGAACCTGCCAAACTGAATGGCCTCGTAGGCCGCAACCATCTTCCCCAGCAACCGAATGCATCAGAATTAGTTTGACCAGACTCTGAAGTTCCAGAGCCTTTTCCACTGGAAGAAAGACTCTGTAGTTCTGTGTCCAATATCATTCCCAAAAACGACAACCGCATCGTCGGAATCAACTGTGATTTTGGCAAGTTTAGGAGCCAACCATGTTGCTGAAGGACTGTCAGGGAGAGTGCAACTTTTTTCACCAACTGGTCCTTGGATCTCGCCTTTATCAGGAGATCGTCCAAGTATGGGATAATCATGACTCCTTGCGAAGGAGAACCATCATCTCCGCCATCACTTTGGTGAAAATCCTCGGAGCCGTGGACAGACCAAACGGCAACGTTTGAAATTGGTAATGACAATCCTGAATTGCAAATCTCAGGTAAGCCTGATGCGGAGGATAAATCGGAACATGTAAGAAGGCATCCTTTATGTCCACCGACACCATAAAATACCCTTCCTCCAGACTGGAGACCACTGCGCAGAGAGACTCCATCTTAAATTTGAATTTCTTTAGATAGAAATTTAGGGATTTCAGGTTTAGGATTGGTCTGACCGAGCCGTCCGGCTTCGGGACCACAAACAAGCTCGAATAAAAGCCTCCCTGTTGTGACTGGGGAACCCTGATGATAACTTGATTTTGACACAACTTTTGTATTGCGTCGCAAACTACCTCCCTGTCTGGAAGAGAAGCTGGTAAGACCGATTTGAAAAAACGGCAAGGGGGAATGTCTTGAAACTCCAGCTTGTACCCTTGGGATACTATTTGTAAAACACATGGGTCTAGGTCCGAACGAAACCAAAACTGACTGAAGAGTTTGAGATGTGCCCCCACCGGTGCGGACTCCCGCATAGGAGCCCCAACGTCATGCGGTGGAAGTGGCAGAAGCCTGGGAGGACTTCTGCTCCTTGGAGCCTGACAAGGCTGGTGATCGTTTACCTCTTTCCCTTCCTCTAGTAGCAAGGAAGGAAGAACCTCGTCCCTTTCTGTATTTATTGGGCCGAAAGGACCGCATCTGATAGTGATGCGTTTTCTTTTGTTGTAGAGGAACATAAGACAAAAAGGAAGACTTACTCGCGGTAGCTGTAGATACCAAATCATCAAGGCCGTCACCAAATAAAGCCTTACCTTTATATGGTAGAGATTCCATACTTTTCTTGGAATCGGCATCAGCATTCCATTGGTGAATCCACAACGCTCGTCTAGCTGAGACTGCCATGGCATTGGCCTTTGATCCCAAAAGACCAATATCTCTCACCGCTTCCTTAAGGTATGCTGCAGCGTCCTTGATATAACCCAGCGTCAAGAGGACGCTATCCCTATCTAGGGTATCTATTTCAGAAGACAAGTTATCTGCCCACTTTTTCGATGGCACTACTTACCCACGCAGACGCAATGACAGGTCTGAGTAGCGTACCTGTGGTCGCATAAATGGACTTTGTTTACGATTAGCAGGATCCTTAAGGGCCGCCGTGTCAGGTGACGGGAGAGGCACCTTTTTAGACAAACGTGACAGGGCCTTGTCCACGGTGGGTGGTGACTCCCACTTTTCCCTATCCGCCGAGGGAAATGGATAAGCTACCTTAATTCTTTTGGGAATCTGAAACTTTTTGTCAGGAGCTTCCCAGAGTTTTTCAAATAGCGTGTTCAGTTCATGAGAGGGGGGAAACGTTACCTCAGGTTTCCTTTCCTTATACATACAGACCCTTTTATCAGGGACAGCGGGGTCCTCAGTGATATGTAGCACCTCTTTAACAGCCACAATCATGTACTGAATGCTCTTTGCCAATTTTGGATCTAATCTGGAATCGCTATAGTCGACACTGGAATCAGAGTCCGTGTCGGTATCAGTGTCTACCAACTGTCCAGCTTACGTTTCTGTGACCCTGAGGGGACCTGACTTTGCAATAACATATCTTCTACAGATTTCTTCCATGCCTGGGTCTGAGACTCAGACTTATCTAGCCTCTTACTAATAAGAGCCACATTAGCATTCAAGGCGTTCAACACATTTATTCAATCCGGCGTCGGCGGTGCCGACAGGGTCACCCCCGCAGCCGTTTGTGTCCCTAATACAGCCTCCTCCTGGGAAGAGCCTTCAGCCTCAGACATGTCGACACACGTGCACCAAACACCCACAGACACACCGGGACTATAGGGGACAGACCCACAGTAAAGCCTGTTAGAGAGACACAGAGGAGATTTGCCAGCTCACACTCCAGCGCCCAATCAGCGGTTCTGAAGCGGCCAATAAATGCCTCAGACCTGTAGCGCTTTTAATATAAGGTATATTGCACCAAATTAGCCAGCGTCCCCCCCCCCCCCCCCCCGTTTTGCACCCTGATACTTGTCAGTGTGAAGGAAGGACCAGCGTCTCTGCAGCCTGATGGAGAGAAATGGCGCAGAGTGAGCTGTGAGGATGAAGCTCCGCCCCCTTAATGGAGCGCTTCCGTCCCGCTTCTATTATTATACTGGCGGGGTTTTTGGACAGTGCCTCGGCACTAATGTCCCTCTTTTGCCAGTGTCCACTGACGATATATTAGCTGCCCAGGGCGCGCCCCCCCTCCCCCCCACTTGCGCCCTGCACCCTGTAGTGCTGTGTATATGTGGGAGCTTGGTGCGCAGCATCCGCGCGCTGTGCGGTACCTCAGAGAATGCCGTCACTGAAGTCTTATTTTCTTCAGCTACTCACCTGACTTCTGGCTCTGTAAGGGGGTGACGGCAGGCTGCGGGAGTGAGCATCTAGGCGTACCCAGCGATCAGCACCCTCAGGAGCTAATGGTGTCCTGGAAGTGGGTCATACTCCTCTCCCCTAAGTCCCACGAAGCAGGGAGACTGTTGCCAGCAGCCTCCCTGAACATAAAAAACCTAACAAAAAGTATTTTTCAGAGAAACTCAGTAGAGCTCCCTGTAGTGCGTCCAGTCTCACTGGGCACAATTCTAAAACTGGAGTCTGGAGGAGGGGCATAGAGGGAGGAGCCAGTTCACACCCTTTCAAAGTCTTAAAGTGCCCATGTCTCCTGCGGATCCCGTCTATGGGGGTGATTCCGAGTTGTTCACTCGCTAGCTGCTTTTAGCAGCATTGCACACGCTAAGCCGCCGCCCTCTGGGAGTGTATCTTAGCTTAGCAGAATTGCGAACGAAAGATTAGCAGAATTGCGAATAGAAATTTCTTAGCAGTTTCTGAGTAGCTCCAGACCTACTCACAGATTGCGATCAGCTCAGGCCTTTTTGTTCCTGGTTTGACGTCACACACACGCCCAGCGTTCGGCCAGCCACTCCCCCGTTTCTCCAGACACTCCCTCGTTTTTCCTGACACGCCTGCGTTTTTCCGCACACTCCCAGAAAACGGCCAGTTTCCACCCAGAAACACCCACTTCCTGTCAATCACACTCCGATCACTTCAACGATGAAAAATCTTCGTTCGGAAGTGAGTAAATCTACTAAGTTTTGTGTTAAAATACTAACCGCATGCGCACTGCGAACCATGCGCATGCACATTTTTGCTTTAATCGCTCCTTTGCGAAAATCGGCAACGAGCGAACAACTCGGAATGACCACCTATACCCCATGGTTCTATGATGACCCCAGCATCCTCTAGAACGTATGAGAAAAAAATATTCTGATCTGAATGTAATAGTTATAAATAATATGTGAAATCACATTTCCCTTAGGTCAGTCATGTAAAATATTACAGGGGCCTCAAACAAAAAAATAACCAGTCTTGGCCTGTCTGGTGGAATGTGTGATGTCATGCTGATGTCATAATGGCAACTGCCTATATCAGGGCTGTGCTGTTGCTGTCTCTCGCATATACCTCCAGAGACCTGGCACGGCATAGCACACTGGTAGAAGGTTAGTGACTGGAGAAAGATAAGGGCAGTTTAGTTGGAATCGTCGGCAGACTTTTAGCATGACTATTATAATATATGACTTATGACCTTGGGGATAGCATAGCATAGTATTGGATAAAAACAAAATCTCACACATACTGGGACAGTGCTGTTACTTAATAAACACAAGTGGCTGCAAATGGGTCATTACAGATATTTGAAGAGTGCTACCTAGATGGGCCTATAATGTTCCTAATTAAATTCTTTATGTGCAGCTGCACCTATGACATCTCCTTGAAGTTGTTTGGTGATCCTAAAATGTTGCAAAATAAATCCTTTACTCTTTGTCTTTCTGCCTGCCTAAATCCCAGTGTGCCCGTATTGCAGGCTGATCCACTTTTATTCATGTGCTGAGATGTAAGAGAATTATACTGTGCTTTAGTCATTACTTTTGTCCAATACTATATACAGATGTAGCCATGCAAATCATGGCTACATCTGAGGTAAACGTGCACCCTCGACACAGCTATGTGCTCCTGCGCCCTGCCGTACCAAGCTTCGGCATTTGCCGCTCCCATCCATGCAAATGGGGCACACACACGTCTTACGTCCACGGTGTGGTCGCGCCTTAGACGTCCACGGTGCGGTCGAGAATGGTTACATTTGTACAGTTGTAATCCCTGTTAGTGTCGGAAATGAATGCTATGGTGGTTATGACTGTCCCCCTCTCTCCCCCCTCACTTCCATTCATCTCTTGCTCTCTTTTTCACTCTCTCACCATTGACGTGTAGGTGCGTTCTTCGGCCGGGTAAAAGATCAAAATAGCAAATGTGAGGCTGCAGAAGAGATGACTGGGTTAGTGCAAGGTTAGTGGGTGGGTGATCTGGGCAAACTCTGCATAGTCTCTTAATCAGTGGCGTAAGTTTGTCCCAGTTGCCCGGAGGCAAGAAAAATATTGGTGCTCCCCCCTATAAATATATATATATATATATAAATATATAGATATATATATTTGCTCCTACACAGCAAGCCTGCAGATTCTAACTACATGAAGCTACTACAAAACCGTTACAACTAGGCAGATCTATGTAGGTGTCCAGCAACGCACTACATAGATCTGCTCATTCACTCACAATACTGATTATTTCTCAACAATTAATTTGCAAGTGTCATATCCAGGATTAGAACCCACAACCTATTACACTGGAAGCATGCACCTTACTGATGGAGATATCTGCTATTGCATAGGAAGTATAGAATTCTAACTATGAAGTTACTTGTAAGTGTCAGAGAAATAACTTCATATAGTTAGAATTCTCATGCTTCCTTTATAGGAGCAAATAGCTTCATCAGTAAGGTGTCTGCTTCCAGTGTATCTATAATAAAGAGGGTGTGATTTGTAAGGTGTAGTGGCTAGTGGGGAAGTCGGCTACGGAAGAGCTACCTGCTGCTGTCAATTAACTTAATTGATTAATGTAGCTGAACACATGGAACAGGAGGAGAGGTGCGCCCCTTCAAAGCAGGAGCCCGGCGGCAGCTGACTCCGTTACCTCCCAGAGTTCTGCCTCTGCTCTTAATGTCTAGAGCATAGGTTCTCAAACTCGGTCCTCAGGACCCCACACAGTGCATGTTTTGCAGGTCTCCTCACAGAATCACAAGTGAAATAATTAGCTCCACCTGTGGACCTTTTAAAATGTGTCAGTGATTAATTAATACACCTGTGCACTTGCTGGGTTACCTGCAAAACATGCACTGTGTGGGGTCCTGAGGACCGAGTTTGAGAACCACTGGTCTAGACTCTAGAGGGACGGGCAGTCTTTCAGCTATGGGTCCCCAGAGATTTCCTCCACAAGGGTATTTTTCCTCTCCTGAGACCTGAAGGATGACTCTTCATGAGTAATGAGGCTTCCACCATCTTGTTCCTCTTATAGGACACGTTTGTAAGATTACTGGACCAATCTTAGTCCGAAATTCTCGATTTTATAATGCAGAGTAAATAATAATATTAATAATTACAAAATAATAACAATAATCATCATCATCAAAAGAAGAAAAAACAGGCTAAATTTTACTTAAAATAAAAATAGACATTTTTTAAATATTTCTCTTACGTCCTAGAGCAGTGATGGCTAACCTTGACACTCCAGCTGTTGTTGAACTACACATCCCAGCATGCCCTGCATCAGTTTTGCTATTTGGCCATGCCAAAACTGATGCAGGGCATGCTGGGATGTGTAGTTCAACAACAGCTGGAGTGTCAAGGTTGGCCATCACTGTCCTAGAGGATGCTGGGGCCCATATTAGTACCATGGGGTATAGACAGGTCCACCAGGAGCCATTGGCACTTTAAGAGTTTAACAGTGTGGGCTGGCTCCCTCTATGCCCCTCCTACCAGACTCAGTTTAGAAAATGTGCCCGGAGGAGCCGGTCACAGCTAGGGGAGCTCTACAGAGCTTCTTTAGTAAAAGTTTTTTTAGAGTTTGTTATTTTACAGGGAGGCTGCTAGCAACAGCCTCCCTGCATCGTGGGACTGAGGGGGGGAGCAGTGTCCGCCCTGCGGGGTCTTAGCCACTGTCTCCGCTAACTGGACACTGAGCTCCAGAGGGTACAGATCGCTCCCCGCCGCAGGGGATTGCTCACCCTGGCAGCATGCCCCACCTCCTTGCAGAGCTGAAGTGTGGCGAGTGAGTCATCGGCTCCCTGGCAAGCGGTGAGCCGATGTGAAGATGGCGACTACAGGGTAGGGAGCGCAGTACTGACTGCGCTCCGGGGGCTCAGCGGTGCTGTGAGGGGCGCCCTAACCCTACACTGACCAGAAAGCCTGTCGGGGTCCTCGGATATATCAGCCAGCACAAAATCCTCGGCCAGTATCTTGGAAGAGCAGGAAGACAGAGCCATTAATGGTACGGAGCTTCTCAGAGTGGACCCGGCAGTATTCAGCGCCATTTTCCTGCCTGCAGACACGCTGCCTGTGAAGAGCAGACCCCCAGAGCAATTCCAGCTATCTGTACGGTACCAGGGGGTTGTAGAAGGGAGGGGAGGCTGTGTATAGACTGTGTCACTTATTAAGGGACACAGTCAGCGCTGGTTAAGGGTCTCCCTATACCTGTATAGCGCTGTGTGTGGGTTGGCTCCAATCTCTGTGTCTCTCTGCCATTCTTGGGGGGATACTCTGTCTGCCCAGTACCCTGTGTGCATGTGGGGTGTGCAAGCAACCATGTCTAGAGACTCTGGCCTTCATTCCGAGTTGTTCGCTCGCTAGCTGCTTTTAGCAGCATTGCACACGCTAAGCCGCCACCCTCTGGGAGTGTATCTTAGCTTAGCAGAATTGCGAACGAAAGATTCGCAAAATTGCGAATAGAAATTTCTTAGCAGTTTCTGAGTAGCTCCAGACTAACTCTGCCACTGCGATCAGTTCAGTCAGTTTCGTTCCTGGTTTGACGTCACAAACACACCCAGCGTTCGCCCAGGCACTCCCCCGTTTCTCCAGCCACTCCCGCGTTTTTCCCAGAAACGGCAGCGTTTTTTCACACACACCCATAAAACGGCCAGTTTCCGCCCAGAAACACCCACTTCCTGTCAATCACACTCCGATCACCAGAACGAAGAAAAATCCTCGTAAAGCCGTGAGTAAAATACTTAACTTTTGAGTAAAATAACTAAGCGCATGCGCTCTGCGAACATTGCGCATGCGCAATAAGCGACTAATCGCAATATAGAGAAAATCGGCAACGAGCGAACAACTCAGAATGAGGGCCTCTGTCTCATGCTGCAGAGGATATATCTTTTCGGGAAGATCCCATCCCATGTAATCAGAATTGCACTGTTGTAGCGCAGATCCCGGCTAGGGAACTGGAGTGCTTAGCTGCTTAGCCACTCTTAGGGGGGCTATTTCTCAGATTTCTGAAAAGGTTGCAAGGACTGAGCATGCAACTCCGGTATTGCAGTCCTCTATGGCAGTATGGTCCAATACTGCTCCCCGGGGCTCCCTGTGATACATTCTCACTAACGTGCTCTTGCCCAAATTAAGCTGTATGACACGGATACTGATTCTGACACAGCAGACGGTGATAGGGATGTGTCAAGGGGGTCGGCATCACTTGCTCAGGGGGTGCAGTTGATGATTGAGGCCATGCGGGATGTGTTAAATATTTCTGACACACCTCCTGAGCAGGTTGAGGAGGCTTTTTTCACAGACAGTAAGAAAGCCCCTCTCTCCTTCCCTGCTTCTAAGGAATTAAATGCCATTTTTGAAAAGGCCTGGGAGAACCCGGAGAAAAAATTCCAGATCTCTAAAAGGGTTCTGGTTGCTTTTCCCTTCCCTGAGGACTATAGAAGAAAAATGGGAGTCCCCGCCTATAGTTGACGCCTCTGTTTCCAGGCTGTCAAAACAAGTGGTTTTGCCTGTCCCGGGATCTACCACGTTGAAAGACCTGGCGGATCGCAAGGTGGATGCTACGCTCACATCCATATACACGGCTTCAGGGGCGATACTACGGCCTACTATTGCCTGTGCATGGATTTCAAAAGCAATAGCAAAGTGGTCAATCACTCTGCAGGAGGACTTGACTACGATGGATAAAGGTGACGTTGATTTGTTTTTACGTAACATACAGGATTCTGCAGGGTTTCTGGTGGAATCCATGAAGGATCTGGGTTCCATGGCTGCGGGGATCTCCTCCATGTCCATCTTGGCTCGTAGAGGTCTCTGGCTGCGCCAATGGTCTGCGGACGCGGAATCCTGGAAAAGTGTGGAGCGCCTACCCTATACAGGTTAGGCTCTGTTTGGGGAGGTGCCGGATGCGTGGATTGCCACAGCTACAGCGGGTAAGTCTCTCTCCTTTTCTCCCCTCAGCTGCACCGGCTACGAAGAAGCCTTTTTCTCCCAACACGTCACATTCCTTTTGGACCACTAGGACTAGAAAGAACAAGACCTCTCACACCTTCTTTAGAGGTGGTCGTGCCAAATCCAAAAAGCCTGCTCCCGCAGGTTCCCAGGACCAAAAGCCTGCTTCTGGTGCCTCAAAGTCCTCAGCATGATGGTGGACCGCACAGCCTGGAAGTAGGACAGGTGGGAGCGAGACTCCGGCATTTCAGCCACGTCTGGGTGTCGTCCGGCCTGGATACAGGATATTGTGTCCCAGGGGTACAGGCTGGAGTTTAAAACTCTCCCACCTCACCGATTCTTCAAATCAGGCTTGCCGGCAGACAGAGCTATTTTACTGGACGCTATCTGAAAATTGGTATTGTCGGAGGTCATTGTTCCAGTTCCACCTCATCAGTTGAACAAGGGTTACTATTTGAACCTTTTTGTGGTACCGAAGCCGGATGGTTCGGTCAGGCCAATTCTGAACTTGAAATCATTGAACCCTTATCTCAGGGACTTCAAATTCAAAATGGAGTCTCTGCGAGCGGTTGTCTCAGGACTGACAGAGGGGGAGTTCCTGGTGTCCCTGGACATCAAGGATGCGTACCTCCACATTCCCATTTGGTCGCCGCATCGGGCTTACCTCAGGTTTCCACTGTTAGACGATCACTATCAGTTTCAGGCACTGCCATTCGGTCTCTCTACAGCACCGAGTATTTTCACCAAGGTGATGGCAGAGATGATGGTTCTACTCCGCAAGCAGGGGGTGAACATAATTCCGTATCTTGACGACCTGCTGATCACGGCATCGTCCAGGTAGAAGTTGTTAAGATCCATTGCTCTCACGACGCATCTGCTCAAGGAGCACAGTTGGATCCTGAACCTTCCAAAGTCTCATCTGGAGCCGACAAGGAGGCTGTCTTTCCTGGGGATGATCCTCGACACGGAGTTGCAGAGGGTGTTTCTACCGGTGTAAAAAGCGTTGGTGATTCAAACAATGGTCCAGGATGTCTTGAAGCCGGCCCGGGTATCGGTTCATCAGTGCATCCGCCTTCTGGGGAAGATGGTTGCCTCCTACAAGGCTCTGCAGTACGGAAGGTTTCAGGCTCGGTCCTTTCAACTGGATCTCTTGGACCAGTGGTCGGGATCTCACCTACATATGCACCAGAGGATACGTCTGTTGCCAAAAGCAAGGATTTCGCTCCTCTGGTGGCTGCAACTACCTCACCTTCTGGAGGGCCAAAGGTTCGGAGTTCAGGACTGGATCCTTCACAGATGCAAGTCTAAGAGGTTGGGGAGCAGTCGCTCAAGGGGAAACCTTCCAAGGAAGGTAGTCAAGTCAGGAATCCCTTCTTCCGATAAACATCCTGGAGCTAAGAGCCGTATACAACGGCCTTCTTCAAGCGGCACACCTGCTACAGGATTGGGCTGTTCAGGTGCAGTCGGACAACGTGACCACAGTGGTCTACATAAACCGACAAGGCGGAACGAAGAGCAGGGCTGCAATGTCAGAGGTGACAAGAATCCTCCTCTGGGCGGAAAGCCACACTATAGCGATATCCACAATATTCATTCCGGGAGTAGACAACTGGGAAGCGGACTTCCTCAGCAGACACGATCTCCATCCAGGAGAGTGGGGCCTCCACCCGGAGGTGTTCGAGGAGGTAACCGGTTCGTGGGGGGTTCCTCACATAGACATGATGGCCTCCCGCCTCAACAAGAAGCTGCAAAGGTACTGTTCCAGGTTGAGAGACCCACATGCAGTGGCAGTGGACGCACTGGTAACACCGTGGGTGTTCACGTCAGTGTATGTGTTTCCTCCACTTTCTCTCATTCCAAGAGTTCTACAGCTTGTAAAAAGAACAAAGGTTCTGGCAATCCTCATTGCTCCGGACTGGCCAAGGAGGGTTTGGTACGAGGATCTACTGGATCTCCTGTTGGAAGATCCAAGGTCTCTGCCTCTTCAGGAGGATCTTCTACTACAGGGGTCGTTCGCTTATCAAGACTTACCACGGCTACGTTTGACGGCATGGCGGTTGAGCGCCAGATCTTAGCTCGGAAGGGTATTCCGAGCGAGGTTATTCCTACCCTGATACAGGCTAGGAAGGGGGTAACGTCTAAACATTACCATCAAATTTGGAAAAAGTATGTGTCTTGGTGTGAATCCAAGAAGTTTCCTGCAGTGGAGTTTCAACTTGGACAGTTTCTCCTTTTCCTGCAAGCAGGTGTAGATTTGGGCCTGAGATTGGGCTCCATCAAGGTCCTGATTTCGGCCTTAACCATTTTCTTCCAGAAACAATTGGTGTCCTCTCTGAGGTTCAGACCTTTTTGAAAGGGGTTCTGCACATCCAGCCCCCTTTTGTGGCGCCAACGGCACCATGGGATCTGGATGTGGTGTTGCAGTTCCTACAATCGGATTGGTTTCAGCCTCTACAGGAGGCTGAAATCAAGATTCTCGCAGTAACTTTGTTGGCCTTGGCTTCTCCTCGACGTGTGTCGGAATTGGGGGCTTTGTCCTGTAAAAGTCCCTTTCTGGTCTTCCATGAAGATAGGGCGGAACTCAGTACTCATCCACAGTTGCCACCCACAAACGGCCTCTTCCTGTCGTACTCCTTGCGAATGCCCGTGCGAATGGATCCTTCGCACAATCCCATCGCTGACCGGCGATCCCTGTTGCAGCCATCCGTCGTGCCTGCGCATTGCTCAGTTCAGATCTGAAAGCCCACTGTGTGAAAACGCACAGCAGCGATCAGATCTGAATTACCTCCCTAGTTCTGCAGCTTACACAGTAAGAAAATGGTCTTACTCTGTAATTACTTTTACATAATTTTCTCCTTTATAACAATTTTAATGTGAGCTGAGGGGAAAATAACAAAAGAAGGTCCAGTTAAATTTTTAAATAATTTACCCAAAAAAATAATCTGACCAAAATATAAAAAGTTATAATAATTCTCCAATACTCTGAAGATGGTAAGCTCATATTGTGAATTGCATAAAATATTTATATGAATCCCACAATCACTGTAACACACTGGTTCTCACCAGGGCCGGATTAACAATGGGGCGGATGGAGCTGCAGCTCCGGGCACCCCATTGCAAATATGCCCACAGCCTACCGCAGTGAACTGACCCATATCCACCAGCATTACAATGAGTCACACTTTCTCATTGTATGCCGCCTCCAGCACTGCGCCTGCCGCCAGAGACATTACAGTCCTCTCGTGCACTTCCTCCCCCCATACTATTAGTGCCAGTAACTATGTACTGGCCAGCCGGGAAGGCAGCAGCAGCAAAGTCCCCTCCTTCCTCCCTTGGTTGCAAGGGCACCTCCTGTAGCCAGGCTGACCAGACTCCGCGGCCTCTCAGGGCCATAGTAAGGAGGTGCAATCACAGCCTGCCATGCTCAGCCACCGACAATTGTCACAAAGCTGGATTGCAGGACGACCTGTGACGCAGCAGGCTCCAGCTCCCTTTCATCTGAGTTACGTGACCCCGGCCAGCTCCGCCTCCAGCTTCTTAAGGAACAGAGATCAACGTGTGTGCGGCGTGCGGAGTGTATGGCCCCCGCCTGCTAAGGAACCTCACATCCTGGAGGAATAGGCTCCCGCCACAGTCAGTGCAAAAAAGATAAGTTAAACCAGTGAGTGGTAAACCAGTGCTTTAGCAGTACGCATGTGCACTCTGGGTCACCCACACCACCACCATCTATTCTCTCTTTGTGCACATGATACTGTACCACAGAATAAGCACCAGGAGCAAGCAGCACAAGGGGTGGTGCCCCTCCAGGTTAGAGATCTACAAAGATGTCGTGTTAAAAAACAAATGTTTCAGAGTCTTGTGGAGTTAATATTATCATACCCTCCAACATTTTACACATAAAAACCGGTACAAATTAGAAAAGGGGGCATGGCCACGGAGCCATGCCCCTTTTCTTATACTTTCAATGGAAGTTTGGGAGAGCCAAAATCGGTACAGACAATAAAAAAAAGGTACTGTACCTATTAAAAAGGTACAGTTGGAGGGTATGTATTATCTGTACAGTTATTTACACATTAAGCAGCATAGTCCCCTTTTTTGCACATAAGGTAGCATAGTCCCCTTTTTTTACACATCAGGAAGCATAGTCCCCTTTTTTTACACATGCAGGCAGTGAGCAGTGCACTCACCCGTCGGCATCCTCTTCCTGGGAGTGCGGCAGGGGGTGTCCCTGTGCAGGTGATGGCGGTACAGACCCGGCGCAGTTGCTGCTGCCAGTCTATTCAACTGGATCCCAGCATCCCGTGTGCGGTTTCCTGCCGCAAGGAGGCGCGTCCCCGGCCTGCGCTGCATGGCCATTGCCTGCACTGCCGCTGACTTGTACTGCTGCTGGAGTCGTGTAGAGGGGGCAGCGGACGGAGCACACAGCAACACAGACAGCACCGCGTCTATATTGTTTTAACAGCGATTTTGTCGGCATAGAAGGAGCCGGGCGCAACACTAGTATTATATATTATAGCAGAGAGCAAGGCGTTTGGTAGCGGCCAGTGGTGATGGATGTGGATAGTGCGCCCATAGCACCATCTGCCCACACCTGGTTACGGCCCTGGGTGTAGGGAGCAGTGAGGGGGAGTGTAGGGAGCAGTAAAGGTGAGTGTAGGGATCAGGGTGGGTGAGTAAGGGTAGCAGAGAGAGTGGGTGTAGGGAGCGGGTAGGGAACAGTGAGGGACATCAGCAGTGTGGAGCTGCTGAGCCAAGTGTGTGTTCCCGCTGCCATTTGTAACCTCCCCCCACCTCTGTGACTCACCCCACGCTGCTCCTGGCTGGGCTCTTCCTTCGGCTCCTACAGTCACATGTGCACCGGCACCGCCGCCAAGTTCTAGGCAGAGCTCCGGAGCTCTGCAAATTACACAAGCAAAGCTGACCGCTGAGCTGCTTGAAAGGGACAGGCCAGCTGCAGGCAAGAGGGTGGGTGGCGGCAGACACATTAGAGCGATCGTGGGTGCTGACTGCCATGGCCGGTTTGTGCGGGAGGCTGTGGTGGGGCGGCGGGGAGAGAGAGTGTGCCGGTTACACCTGCAGTGCCTTTGCGCTGTGGGCAGCGCACACTCGTCACACACGTAGTTACGGCTCTGGTAACCGATAAGTGGTGGGATGTATTGCATCCAAAATGTGTCATCATGAGTGTCCAGCAGCCTACACTTGTTACAGAAAATGCACCTGGTAACAAGCATATATACGCTTACCAGCAACTTCACGGCCCACAGTTCCAACAGCACACCCTCACCTTTATCTATTGTGAGATTGTCTATTAGTAGCCAATTATGGGGGTCATTCCGAGTTGATCGCTCGCTAGCCGTTTTTAGCAGCCGTGTGTAGTTTCAGAGTAGCTCAAAACCTACTCGGCGCTTGCGATCACTTCAGACTATTCAGTTCCGGATTTGACGTCACACACCCGCCCAGCATTCGCCCAGCCACGCCTGCGTTTTTCATGGTACGCCTTCGTTTTTCCGAACAGTCCCTGAAAACGGTCAGTTGCCACCCAGAAACGCCCACTTCATGTCAATCACTCTGCTGCAACCAGTGCGACTGAAATGCATCGCTAGACCCTGTGCAAAACTGCATCATTCGTTGTGCCCGTACGTCACGCGCGTGCATTGCGCCGCATGCGCAGATCTGCCGATTTTTTAGCCTGATCGCTGCATTGCGAACAAATGCAGCTAGCAATCAACTAGGAATGACCACCTATGTCCCTTCAGCTACAAGTGCAAATGCTCTTAAAATGTGTGAAACTCTGCACCTCTTGTACTTGCGTACACTTGATTCATGCCCATTTTTCCTTTGCTGTACACAGGTAGGAAAGCCAGGACCATTTGCATGCATTTGCTCCCCAGATTAAAAATTGTCAGCCAGCACCTGATTAGTAGTGCTGCTGTGCTCAGTGACGCAAACTGCCCAACTGGGGTGGAGGAGGAGCCGCTCTCCCCTCTACTCTTAGCCCCTCCTCCTCCAGACTTAGTGCTGCTGATGAGGACGGCCTGGCCGGAGGGGGAGGAGGGGCCCCTATCAGCCCTTCCCCCTTTCATGCTGGGGCTCAAGGCACAGCATGGGCATCATAACGCAACTGCCGCACAATATAGCCCTGGGACCAGGGCCGTCTTAGCAGCAGTGTGGGCCCCTGGGCACAACAATACACTGGGGCCTCTACCCATCCTCCATGGGTGGGGGTGCTATTAGCGGCAGTTTTGATGTCCCGCAGGTGGTAGGGGGTGTACTATCTTCTGCTCAGCATGTAGGACCTGGAGCAGTAATTTCTGCTAATTACTCCTTTACTGCACAGATGGGGCGGGAGGGAGATCACTAATCTGTAGAAGGGGGCATTGGGCTGAATGAAGGGGCCCCGATACATGACTTTCAGGGTGCTATGGGGTGTTTAATACATAAGGGAGGGGTTGATAATGGAGTGGGCTTAATTTTCATCATTTTCTGGTGGGGGGCAGCTTGCTTGACTGCAGATATCTCAAGTTCCTGGAAAAAGATTTCTTAGCTTTGAATGGGATAAAAATTAGAGTATCCCACCTATCAGGAGGTACTGGGGACACCTGTCAGGAGGTAATGGGGACACCGATCAGGAGGTAATGGGGACACCTGTCAGGAGGAACTGGGGACTTGGATATTAGAGTTCAGGAGCCAGAGCAATCCACCAACAAATATATAAAACTGCGTATTAGGCGTGTGGAGCTTGAGCAGGGACCAGCTGCTTGAAGGCTGATATCTCTGGTTCTGGGCATAGTAGAGACAAGCTGCCAGTGTCCACCGAAAGTAGAGAGCCCCAGCTTTTGAAATGTACCCTCAGAAAAACTCTAAGTTATACAGAGCCCGAGATATCTGGCTGGGAAGAGCAATTAACAGGCTTGGATGGGGACCACTGCTTTGAAGTCGGATATCTCAGGTTCCCTATGGCCGATTTTAAAGAATCTGGTACCCCTGGAAAGAGGGGACCCTCAGCTATCAGACTAGGGCCCTTATACTCCTGGGGCCTTTGGGCAAGAACCCATTGAGCCCATACGAAAAGACGGCCCTGCCTGGGAATCAGCAGCAGCTATTCTTGGCTGCCTGAAGTGACTACCTCCGCATCCATTTATATTGCATTCCTGGATTCCAGAGGGTGAGAATGGAGGAGGTGCTGACCAAGTGATGAGAGCAGGTAAAAACCTAGGGGACGGAGCAGACTACAAATTACAGAGAAGCGGGGAGTCAAGACACAATAATGTACATAAAGACTAGGAGGAGGGGGATACAATAATGCACATGCAGCACAGACTAGGCGGGGAGGGGGGGGACACTAATACATATGCAGACTCGGAGAGGAGGGGGGCACACTACAGCATATACAGACTAGGAGGGGAGGGGACCACACTAAAGCATATACATACTAAGAGCGGAGGGGAGCACACTAATACACATACATACTAGGAGGGGAGAGGGGCACATTACATCATATACAGACTAGAAGAGGGGCACATTACAGCATATACAGACTAGAAGAGGGGCACATTACAGCATATACAGACTAGGAGAGGGGCACATTACAGCATATACAGACTAGGAGGGGAGGGGAGGGGACCACACTACAGCATATACAGACTAGGAGGGCATATCCCCCAACTGTACCTTTTTGGTAGGTACTGTACCTCTTTTCACGGCTGTACCTGCTAAAAAGGGCTATGTACCGATTTTTGACTCTCCAAATTAACATTGAAGGTATAGGAAAGGGTGTGTGACCATGCCCCCTTTACCCATGGCCATGCCCCCTTTCCTAATTTGTACCAGTTTTCATGTGTAAGATGTTGGAGGGTATGGGAGGGGAGGGGGTGGCACACTGACATATATACAGGCTAGTAGGGGAGGGGGGAGCACACTAATACATATACACACTAAGAGGGGAGGGGGGCACACTACTGCATATACAGACTAAGAGGGGAGGGGTTCACACTTATACACATACAGACTAGGAGGAGGGGCACACTAATACACATACAGACTAGGAGGGGAGGGGGGCACACTGACGCATATGCAGACAAATGAGAGGGGGGCACACTGAAGCATATACAGACTAGGAGGAGAGGGGGTCACACTGGCACATATACAGACTAGGAGGGGATGGGGTCACACTAATGGGTAGCCCTTTGCCAAAAGGACCTTTCCCATAATGCACTGGGTCAATGTCACGATCTACTGGAACAGGAACCTGTGGCGAGCGTAGTGAGACTCCAGGCCCAAAGTGTGGCGAGTAATGCGAACCCGCAAGGGTACAAAGGAGCCCAAAAATATGAAAAGAACTTACAACAAACCTAAATTGGAGAAAAAATGTAAATGCTGTAACGGCATAAGACAACTTCCGCCCTTATGTGATGCCACATCCGGGTCCTTAAGGCGATGGGGATATACATTTTAACCGCACTAATGCATATACAGGCTAGGAGAGGAGTGGACACACTAATGCATATATACTTTTAAGGACACACTCATTTTCAGTGGCCATGCCCCCTTTTTTGACTCACGCAAAGTACTCCCGTTTCATTTCCCATACCCCCACTTCAATGACCACTGTATGTATGTGTGTGTATGGGTCTGTTGCTCTGCTCCTCTATTAAGTGGTAGAAGGTAGGCACTAGCTATGACCTCCATGGAGATAGCCACACCCATGGCATAGGCCACACCCCATATTTAGACACCCCCACCACAGTGCTTGTCACACCTTCTACCAAGGCACACAATAGGCCCTTCAAAGATTTCAGCTCCAGGCCCATGCGGACCTTAATCTGGCACTGGTTATCACTGAGCGGAGCTTGAGGCTGAGGCAGTACTGCAGATAAAAATAAATACTCAATAATATAGTGTGATATAGTTGAAAACCATAACATTTATTTTAAAATTGCTATGCTATCCACATAAACTGCATAATGAATTACAGTACATACCGTATATAATATCAGGAATCACAACACCTGTTGCTAAAACTGTAACAATTGCAACAGCACACATCAATTATCTGAGCAAAAAGCATGCAGTCTGAGTGTGAAATGTAAGGAAAGCTATAGCACTTTGACATTCAGCAAGGAAGAAGTGTACAGGAAATTCACAGCTACAGTATAAGGGGCTAATTCAGCTTGGATCGCAAATCGCGATCCAAGCAGAATTATTATGATCGTCCCACGGATGCATGCGCAGCGCTCGTCCTGCGCATATGCCCGCACTTACTGCGGAGGGGGGTGGGCTGCAGAAAATGCGATCGCCTCCGAATTTAATAGTTTTAAATAATGGTGGTCATTCCGAGTTTGCTATTTTTTTACGTTTGCACAAGGCAAACGCAAAATTGCGAACACGTTGCACAATAGCGAACATACGCCCCCAACATTATTTTGCAATCTCGTACGCAGCAATACACGAAGTAGGCGTATGCCAAATGACCGCAAGAATGTGCTCCTATCGCATTACCACAAACTCCATCGTTAAAATCCGAACTCGTCATATATGTGCACAATCTTCGCAAAATTGCACACGCTATGTACTTTTGCTAAGAAACGCACAGCAATATGGGGGTAATTCCAAGTTGATCGCAGCAGGATTTTTGATAGCAATTGGGCAAAACCATGTGCACTGCAGGGGAGGCAGATATAACGTGCAGAAAGAGTTAGATTTGGGTGGGTTATATTGTTTCTGTGCAGGGTAAATACTGGCTGCTTTATTTTTACACTGCAAATTAGATTGCAGATTGAACACACCACACCCAAATCTAACTCTCTCTGCACATGTTATATCTGCCTCCCCTGCACTGCACATGGTTTTGCCCAGTTGCTATCAAAAATCCTGCTGCGATCAACTTGGAATTACCCCCTATGTTTTTTATTTTAACACCTTTTGAGTTCTAACTCTTCAAGCCTTCCTCAATTAAGATTCCAATTAGTGTAATGAATTATAATGGTCATGACCAATTAAGTCTACAAAGATTACCTGCAGAACACTTTGTAGGCATAATTGGCCATTAACATTTTGTTTTTAAAATAAGTGCTATAGATGTTGAAACTGTGCCTGGCCTAATGTAAAATTCCTGATTTTTGTGTGGAGGTGTAGTGTGTGTATAAATGTGTTTACATGTTTTTAAAAACAATCAGCTGCTGACTATCAGTCTGTGTTTTTTTAAGAAAAGAAAAATACTATTCTTAAGTAAGATATGTGAAATGTTTAAGGTTACCAATTTCAGGACGCCAATCTGCTGTTCCTTTATTGCATTAATAAACACAACACCCGCTTAAATTGAAAAAAAAAATGTTTTTATTTTCAAAACACTTTTTTTTATTTGTAAATCAACTTTTTTGGGTAAACGAATTTTCTAAATTTTAAACAAAGAACTTTTGCAGCGCCTCCACGTCTGCTAGCAAGGCCCTGATACAGGTTGAGTCTCCCTTATCCAAAATGCTTGGGACCAGAGGTATTTTGGATATGGGATTTTTCCGTATTTTGGAATAATTGCACACCATAATGAGATATCATGGTGATGGGACCTAAATCTAAGCACAGAATGCATTTATGTTACATATACACCTTATACACACAGCCTGAAGGTCATTTTAGCCAATATTTTTTATAACTTTGTGCATTAAACAAAGTGTGTCTACATTCACACAATTCATTTATGTTTCATATACACCTTATACACACAGCCTGAAGGTCATTTAATACAATATTTTTAATAACTTTGTGTATTAAACAAAGTTTATGTACATTGAACAATCAAAAAACAAAGGTTTCACTATCTCACTCTCACTCAAAAAAGTCCGTATTTCGGAATATTCCGTATTTCGGAATATTTGGATATGGGATACTCAACCTGTATTGGCATTTAGGCGGGCAATCCAACTGCACCATCTGAAATGAAGGGCAAAAATAAAAATTAATAACTTACTCACATTACCTATTATAGAAGCAAGGCACAAAGCACACTTTAATGGCAAAGTGACTACATCATGGTTGATTTTTAATAAAACAGTAGCAGGCCAACACATACAAGCATGCTCAGCAATGTTTTAATTTAAAAAAAAAAAAACATGTTAAAAGTGTAGCACACCATGCTGGGATTCATTCACATCTGGAGTGACCCAGACTTGCCTTTTTTGGGGTTGCCCCTGCCTCATCACACTGCATCTCAACATCTGCAGAAGGACTACATATACTAGCATGCCCACACTCCCTGAAAGCCTGCCTTACTACTAGGGATGTGCACTTGAAATTTTTCGGGTTTTGTGTTTTGGTTTTGGGTTCGGTTCCGCGGCCGTGTTTTGGGTTCGACCGCGTTTTGGCAAAACCTCACCGAATTTTTATTGTCGGATTCGGGTGTGTTTTGGATTCGGGTGTTTTTTTCAAAAAACCCTAAAAAACTGCTTAAATCATAGAATTTGGGGGTCATTTTGATCCCAAAGTATTATTAACCTCAAAAACCATAATTTCCACTCATTTTCAGTCTATTCTGAATACCTCACACCTCACAATATTATTTTTAGTCCTAAAATTTGCACCGAGGTCGCTGGATGACTAAGCTAAGCGACCCTAGTGGCCGACACAAACACCTGGCCCATCTAGGAGTGGCACTGCAGTGTCACGCAGGATGGCCCTTCCAAAAAACACTCCCCAAACAGCACATGACGCAAAGAAGAAAAAAAGAGGCGCAATGAGGTAGCTGTGTGAGTAAGATAAGCGACCCTAGTGGCCGACACAAACACCTGGCCCATCTAGGAGTGGCACTGCAGTGTCACGCAGGATGGCCCTACCAAAAAACACTCCCCAAACAGCACATGACGCAAAGAAGAAAAAAAGAGGCGCAATGAGGTAGCTGTGTGAGTAAGCTAAGCGACCCTAGTGGCCGACACAAACACCTGGCCCATCTAGGAGTGGCACTGCAGTGTCACGCAGGATGGCCCTTCCAAAAAACACTCCCCAAACAGCACATGACGCAAAGAAGAAAAAAAGAGGTGCAATGAGGTAGCTGTGTGAGTAAGCTAAGCGACCCTAGTGGCCGACACAAACACCTGGCCCATCTAGGAGTGGCACTGCAGTGTCACGCAGGATGGCCCTTCCAAAAAACACTCCCCAAACAGCACATGACGCAAATAAAAATGAAAGAAAAAAGAGGTGCAAGATGGAATTGTCCTTGGGCCCTCCCACCCACCCTTATGTTGTATAAACAGGACATGCACACTTTAACCAACCCATCATTTCAGTGACAGGGTCTGCCACACGACTGTGACTGAAATGACGGGTTGGTTTGGACCCCCACCGAAAAAGAAGCAATTAATCTCTCCTTGCACAAACTGGCTCTACAGAGGCAAGATGTCCACCTCATCATCATCCTCCGATATATCACCGTGTACATCCCGCTCCTCACAGATTATCAATTCGTCCCCACTGGAATCCACCATCTCAGCTCCCTGTGTACTTTGTGGAGGCAATTGCTGCTGGTCAATGTCTCCACGGAGGAATTGATTATAATTCATTTTAATGAACATCATCTTCTCCACATTTTCTGGAAGTAACCTCGTACGCAGATTGCTGACAAGGTGAGCGGCGGCACTAAACACTCTTTCGGAGTACACACTTGTGGGAGGGCAACTTAGGTAGAATAAAGCCAGTTTGTGCAAGGGCCTCCAAATTGCCTCTTTTTCCTGCCAGTATAAGTACGGACTGTCTGACGTGCCTACTTGGATGCGGTCACTCATATAATCCTCCACCATTCTTTCAATGGTGAGAGAATCATATGCAGTGACAGTAGACGACATGTCCGTAATCGTTGTCAGGTCCTTCAGTCCGGACCAGATGTCCGCATCAGCAGTCGCTCCAGACTGCCCTGCATCACCGCCAGCGGGTGGGCTCGGAATTCTGAGCCTTTTCCTCGCACCCCCAGTTGCGGGAGAATGTGAAGGAGGAGATGTTGACAGGTCGCGTTCCGCTTGACTTGACAATTTTGTCACCAGCAGGTCTTTGAACCCCAGCAGACTTGTGTCTGCCGGAAAGAGAGATCCAAGGTAGGTTTTAAATCTAGGATCGAGCACGGTGGCCAAAATGTAGTGCTCTGATTTCAACAGATTGACCACCCGTGAATCCTTGTTAAGCGAATTAAGGGCTCCATCCACAAGTCCCACATGCCTAGCGGAATCGCTCCCTTTTAGCTCCTCCTTCAATGCCTCCAGCTTCTTCTGCAAAAGCCTGATGAGGGGAATGACCTGACTCAGGCTGGCAGTGTCTGAACTGACTTCACGTGTGGCAAGTTCAAAAGGTTGCAGAACCTTGCACAACGTTGAAATCATTCTCCACTGCGCTTGAGACAGGTACATTCCACCTCCTATATCGTGCTCAATTGTATAGGCTTGAATGGCCTTTTGCTGCTCCTCCAACCTCTGAAGCATATAGAGGGTTGAATTCCACCTCGTTACCACTTCTTGCTTCAGATGATGGCAGGGCAGGTTCAGGCGTTTTTGGTGGTGCTCCAGTCTTCTGTACGTGGTGCCTGTACGCCGAAAGTGTCCCGCAATTCTTCTGGCCACCGACAGCATCTCTTGCACGCCCCTGTCGTTTTTTAAAAAATTCTGCACCACCAAATTCAAGGTATGTGCAAAACATGGGACGTGCTGGAATTTGCCCATATTTAATGCACACACAATATTGCTGGCGTTGTCCGATGCCACAAATCCACAGGAGAGTCCAATTGGGGTAAGCCATTCCCCGCGATGATCTTCCTCAGTTGCCGTAAGAGGTTTTCAGCTGTGTGCGTATTCTGGAAACCGGTGATACAAAGCGTAGCCTGCCTAGGAAAGAGTTGGCGTTTGCGAGATGCTGCTACTGGTGCCGCCGCTGCTGTTCTTGCGGCGGGAGTCCATACATCTACCCAGTGGGCTGTCACAGTCATATAGTCCTGACCCTGCCCTGCTCCACTTGTCCACATGTCCGTGGTTAAGTGGACATTGGGTACAACTGCATTTTTTAGGACACTGGTGAGTCTTTTTCTGACGTCCGTGTACATTCTTGGTATCGCCTGCCTAGAGAAGTGGAACCTAGATGGTATTTGGTAATGGGGGCACACTGCCTCAATAAATTGTCTAGTTCCCTGTGAACTAACGGCGGATACCGGACGCACGTCTAACACCAACATAGTTGTCAAGGCCTCAGTTATCCGCTTTGCAACAGGATGACTGCTGTGATAATTCATCTTCCTCGCAAAGGACTGTTGGACAGTCAATTGCTTGGTGGAAGTAGTAAAAGTGGGCTTACGACTTCCCCTCTGGGATGACCATCGACTCCCAGCAGCAACAACAGCAGCGCCAGCAGCAGTAGGCGTTACACGCAAGGATGCATCGGAGGAATCCCAGGCAGGAGAGGACTCGTCAGAATTGCCAGTGACATGGCATGCAGGACTATTGGCATTCCTGGGGAAGGAGGAAATTGACACTGAGGGAGTTGGTGGGGTGGTTTGCGTGAGCTTGGTTACAAGAGGAAGGGATTTACTGGTCAGTGGACTGCTTCCGCTGTCGCCCAAAGTTTTTGAACTTGTCACTGACTTATTATGAATGCGCTGCAGGTGATGTATAAGGGAGGATGTTCCGAGGTGGTTAACGTCCTTACCCCTACTTATTACAGCTTGACAAAGGCAACACACGGCTTGACAAATGTTGTCCGCATTTCTGGTGAAATACTTCCACACCGAAGAGCTGATTTTTTTGGTATTTTCACCAGGCATGTCAACGGCCCTATTCCTCCCATGGACAACAGGTGTCTCCCCGGGTGCCTGACTTAAACAAACCACCTCACCATCAGAATCCTCCTTGTCAATTTCCTCCCCAGCGCCAGCAACACCCATATCCTCCTCATCCTGGTGTACTTCAACACTGACATCTTCAATCTGACTATCAGGAACTGGACTGCGGGTGCTCCTTCCAGCACTTGCAGGCCCCGTGCAAATGGTGGAAGGCGCATGCTCTTCACGTCCAGTGTTGGGAAGGTCAGGCATCGCAACCGACACAATTGGACTCTCCTTGTGGATTTGGGATTTCGAAGAACGCACAGTTCTTTGCGGTGCTTTTGCCAGCTTGACTCTTTTCAGTTTTCTAGCGAGAGGCTGAGTGCTTCCATCCTCATGTGAAGCTGAACCACTAGCCATGAACATAGGCCAGGGCCTCAGCCGTTCCTTGCCACTCCGTGTGGTAAATGGCATATTGGCAAGTTTACGCTTCTCCTCCGACAATTTTATTTTAGATTTTGGAGTCCTTTTTTTACTGATATTTGGTGTTTTGGATTTTACATGCTCTGTACTATGACATTGGGCATCGGCCTTGGCAGACGACGTTGCTGGCATTTCTTCGTCTCGGCCATGACTAGTGGCAGCAGCTTCAGCACGAGGTGGAAGTGGATCTTGATCTTTCCCTAATTTTGGAACCTCAACATTTTTGTTCTCCATATTTTAATAGGCACAACTAAAAGGCACCTTAGGTAAACAATGTAGATGGATGGACACTAGTATACTTATGGATGGACGAGCGACTGCCGACACAGAGGTAGCTACAGCCGTGGACTACCGTACTGTGTCTGCTGCTAATATAGACTGGATGATAAGGAGATGAAATCAATATATATATATATATATATATAATATCACTAGTACTGCAGCCGGACAGTTATATATATTTATTATGTAATGACTGATGACGGACCTGCTGGACACTGTCAGCTCAGCAGCACCGCAGACTGCTACAGTAAGCTACTATAGTAGTATGTATAAAGAAGAAAGAAAAAAAAAACCACGGGTAGGTGGTATACAATTATGGATGGACGAGCGACTGCCGACACAGAGGTAGCTACAGCCGTGGACTACCGTACTGTGTCTGCTGCTAATATAGACTGGATGATAATGAGATGAAATCAATATATATTATATCACACTAGTACTGCAGCCGGACAGGTATATATATTTATTATGTAATGACTGATGACGGACCTGCTGGACACTGTCAGCTCAGCAGCACCGCAGACTGCTACAGTAAGCTACTATAGTAGTATGTATAAAGAAGAAAGAAAAGAAAAAAAACACGGGTAGGTGGTATACAATTATGGATGGACGAGCAACTGCCGACACAGAGGTAGCTACAGCCGTGGACTACCGTACTGTGTCTGCTGCTAATATAGACTGGATGATAAGGAGATGAAATCAATATATATATATATATATATATATAATATCACTAGTACTGCAGCCGGACAGGTATATATATTTATTATGTAATGACTGATGACGGACCTGCTGGACACTGTCAGCTCAGCAGCACCGCAGACTGCTACAGTAAGCTACTATAGTAGTATGTATAAAGAAGAAAGAAAAAAAAAACCACGGGTAGGTGGTATACAATTATGGATGGACGAGCGACTGCCGACACAGAGGTAGCTACAGCCGTGGACTACCGTACTGTGTCTGCTGCTAATATAGACTGGATGATAAGGAGATGAAATCAATATATATATATATATATATAATATCACTAGTACTGCAGCCGGACAGGTATATATATTTATTATGTAATGACTGATGACGGACCTGCTGGACACTGTCAGCTCAGCAGCACCGCAGACTGCTACAGTAAGCTACTATAGTAGTATGTATAAAGAAGAAAGAAAAAAAAAACCACGGGTAGGTGGTATACAATTATGGATGGACGAGCGACTGCCGACACAGAGGTAGCTACAGCCGTGGACTACCGTACTGTGTCTGCTGCTAATATAGACTGGATGATAATGAGATGAAATCAATATATATATATATATAATATCACTAGTACTGCAGCCGGACAGGTATATATATTTATTATGTAATGACTGATGACGGACCTGCTGGACACAGTCAGCTCAGCAGCACCGCAGACTGCTACAGTAAGCTACTATAGTAGTATGTATAAAGAAGAAAGAAAGAAAAAAAACCACGGGTAGGTGGTATACAATATTATATATATATTATATACAATTATATATATATATATATATATATATATATATATATATATATAACTGGTGGTGACTGGTGGTCAGGTCACTGGTCACACTATCAGCAACTTGCAAGTAGTACTCCTAAGCAGACAATCACAATATATATTATACTGGTGGTCAGTGTGGTCACAATGGCAGTGTGGCACTCTGGCAGCAAAAGTGTGCACTGTACGTTATATGTACTCCTGAGTCCTGCTCTCAGACTCTAACTGCTCCCCACTGTCAGTGTCTCCCCCACAAGTCAGATAATATACAGTCACACTATCTATCACTTCAGCAAGTAACTAGTACTCCTCCTAATGCTCCCCAAAATTACTACTGTGTCTCTCTCTACTGTCTCACTCTCTTCTCTATAAACGGAGAGGACGCCAGCCACGTCCTCTCCCTATGAATCTCAATGCACGTGTGAAAATGGCGGCGACGCGCGGCTCCTTATATAGAATCCGAGTCTCGCGAGAATCCGACAGCGGGATGATGACGTTCGGGCGCGCTCGGGTTAACCGAGCAAGGCGGGAAGATCCGAGTCGCTCGGCCCCGTGTAAAAAAACATGAAGTTCGGGCGGGTTCGGATTCCGAGGAACCGAACCCGCTCATCCCTACTTACTACATAAGGTGAGACAGGTCTTGTTGTTATGTTTTGACAAACATTTTTGAAGTGACACTTTAACAACACATGTCCCCAGACTTGGACTGTCACACAGGGGTACAGGGGAAAGCACCAGTGGCCCTAATTTCATGCATGAACAGCCTAAGGATCAGGTTCCAGACTGTGGTCTTGCCTGTTGCATTTTGGTGGTCCTAAACATTGTCGACCCACACACTGTCGATCTAATGATCCACAACCCTTACATGTTACACTGTATATTTTAAGTTTGTTTTTGGAACACACTATTGTTAGGCAGTCATTTTTTGTTAGCTTTGGATGGACGTCAGCCTCTGTAGGTCAACGTGCTAGTTTTACATGTCACAAGATCAACATGTTATTTATGGATACATGACAAATGTTTAAGTTTATTTTCACTTCATGCGGCACATGTACTCCAATTGCAATGGAAATTGCTTACGATGTAAGCGGTAGTGTAGCGACTCACCTTGTCCTAAGCCTGGCAACAGGGCCGGTGCAAGGTTTCTCGGCACCCTAGGCAAATCTTAAACCTGCCCCCCCCTCCTAATTCAGGTTGTGTCACACAGTGGTGCCCCTTATTCACAGTAGAGACCACTTACGCTAAACCACACAGTAGAGCCCATTCACATTCTGGTAGAGCCCATTCATGTCTTGACACACAGTAGGACTGCCCCTTATAACATTATTTGTCGTACAGTAATGCCCTTATAACATTTTGCCACACAATAGTAATGCCCTTACACATTATGCCAGATCAAAAATGGCTGCCGGTCCGTGAGCTCCGATTGGCCCGCGGATGGCTCCAGATTCAAAATGAAGGAGTCACTGTCTCTCACATGGTTGAGAGGCCGTGTGCCAGCTGTAATCATCTCTACAGAAGTCCGCAATGGACAAACAGCAGTAGATCAGCACACCACCTCTTAGAGAAGTAGAAAAAAAGAGCATTCTTTAATTTGCAACGGTGCAATAACCGAAACGGGCTGTAGGGATAGCCATCTGCCAATATGCTGACTGCATCCATGATATTCGGAGGAGTATAAATGCTGCTATGTTTTGTTGAAGGCCTGAAGCTATTTACAAATTAAAGAATGCTATTCTTTTCTACTTTCCTAATGGGCCCTACACACTGCGTGATCCACCACCGAGCTGCCCGCCAGTGGATATGGCTGACGGGCGACCCGGCGGCGGGGGGCAGTGACGGTGGGAGTGAAATTTCTTCACTCCCCTCGTCACCCGGCTCCATAGCAGTGCAGGCAAATGTGGACGAGATCCTCCATATTGGCCTGCATGCACAAGCGACGGGGGACCAGCGATGAACGAACGCGGGGCCGCGCACCGTTCATCGCTGGTGCCTCCACACTGAAAGATATGAACGGTATCTCGTATCTTTCACTAATATCGCCCAGTTTGTAGGGCCCATAAGAGGTGGTGTGCTGGTCTACTGCTGTTTGTCCATTGCGGACTTCTGTACAGATGATTACTGGATGTATTTGACTGAGCACCCAAGGATTCATTCACCCTAAGTGGGTGCGAACTTGTACTATATATAAATACACCAACATTTCACATATTTTCAAGTCTCCAGAGTGCTGTCCACAAAATGGATATATACAGTGGTCGAAGTGGAAATTTTGAAGTGGGGGTATGCAAAAGTCAAGGACGGCGTGTGCGCGCTCCAGAAAAGGGGGCGTGGTCACCCAAAAGGGGGCATGTCCAGTGTAGTAGAACCCCTTATACTATCTAGTACTGGTGCCCCTTTCACCCTATAGCACACAGTACGAGCTGAAATTCACATTATAGCACACGGTACGAGCCCAAATTCACATTATAGCACACTGAATGAGCCGAAATTCTCATTGTAGCACACTGAATGAGCCGTAATTCACATTGTAGCACACTGAATGAGCCGAAATTCACCTTGTAGCACACTGAATGAGCCGAAATTCACCTTGTAGCACACTGAATGAGCCGAAATTCACATTGTAGCACAGTGAATGAGCCGAAATTCACATTATAGCACACTGAATGAGCCAAAATTCACATTGTAGCACACTGAATGAGCCAAAATTCACATTATAGCACACTGAATGAGCAGACATTCACATTGTAGCACACTGAATGAGCCGAAATTCACCTTGTAGCACACTGAATGAGCCGACATTCACATTGTAGCACACTGAATGAGCCGAAATTCACATTGTAGCACACTGAATGAGCCGAAATTCACCTTGTAACACACTGAATGAGCCGACATTCACATTATAGCACAATGAATGAGCCGAAATTCACATTGTAGCACACTGAATGAGCCGAAATTCACCTTGTAGCACGCTGAATGAGACGAAATTTACATTGTAGCACACGGTACGAGCCGACATTCACATTGTAACACACTGAAATAGCTGAAATTGTGACAGCAGGGAGAGAGAGAGTGACGACAGGGAGAGAGAGAGTGACGACAGGGAGAGAGAGTGACGACAGGGAGAGAGAGTGACGACAGGGAGAGAGTGATGACAGGGAGAGAGAGAGTGACGACAGAGAGAGAGTGACGACAGGGAGAGTGACGACAGTGACGATGGATAGAGAGTGACGACAGTGACAACAGGGAGAGAGAGTGACGACAGGGAGAGTGACGACAGGGACAGTGACGACAGGGACAACAGGGAGAGAGAGTGACGACAGGGAGAGAGAGTGATGACAGGGAGAGAGAGTGACGACAGGGAGAGTGACGACAGGGACGACAGGGAGAGAGAGTGACGACAGGGAGAGAGAGTGATAACAGTGACGACAAAGAGAGAGAGTGACGACAGGGGAACATTACCTCATTTGTTGCTGGTGGCTGGCAGCGGTGACCGGTGGGCTGCTGGCGGCGGCGGGCGACTGGTGGCTGGCAGTGAGCGGCTGTGAGCTAATACAGTGCTCTACACAGCCGCCGGCAGCCGCGCAGGGACGGGGAGCACAATGTGCAGCAGGATGGCCACTTCCCTCGCCTCCTGCTGCACTTTCAGTTCTGCATTTCTGGGTCTGTGGAAGAAGTGGCGGTATACCATACCGCCGTATACCGCCCCACTTCGACCACTGGATAGATAGATATATATATATATATATATATAGAGAGAGAGAGAGAGAGAGAGAGAGATATGTATAGAGATATATATATATATATATATGTATAGACATATATATATATATATATATATATATATATAGGATAAATGAATGAAGCGGCACTCAGAGTCTGTGATAAAATCTTGTAATGGTGAACAAACAATCAACGTTTCGGGGACCAGTTCCCCTTCTTCAGGATGAATGTGCACATGTCATAACACATCTATAAATACTTAACAGGAGTACTTACCCCCCTCCACTTCACCCTATCACCTGGCATCTCCTCTGGTCCCGCCGCCGTCCTCGCCGCCCATCGCCGCGACCGGAAGTGACGTCTGCCGCAACCGGAAGTGACGTTGCGGGTGTGTGACGCGTTACCATGGAGACGTTACAAACAAATAATACAACCACACGTGTGTACCACGGATCAAAGTAATGTGCAAAATCAAGACTGGTTTACAAACTAGTGCAAATCTTTCATAAAGTGCTATAGTCATATATAAAAAAAACAGCATGTTAATACACAAATCTTCACAAAAACACCTAAACTTCATAAAAGTACCCTACATACCCTGTTTATTACTACTAATAAATAATGCACATCCTGTCTACCCTGATTTCGTCCGGTATCCAACATATCTATGTCATGTGACCTAAATAATTAATTTGTATTAAATCTGGCACCGTGGCTTCTTATACTGGTTCACTCTTAAAAAGAGGGAAATACTTTTGTTAACATGACCAAGAGTCTATATATCACAAATGGCACCTATGGGACCTCTTATCCCTCACTTCTGCAGCTACTTAAAGGAAATTAATGAGTCCTAAATTCTCATTTAACCCCCCTGGTTTAAGGGTTTGCAATCTGTGAATCCACAAAGATTCTAACTGTAGGAGTTTTTTGCCCCTATTTCCACCCCGGGGAGATTCTGGTACATGATCAATAATACGGTGTTTAAATGTCGCCATGCTGTGTCTAAACTCCACAAAGTGTTTTGCCACCGGTTGCTCACCGCTGCCCGCTGCCAGTGCATTTCTAATGGCTTGTCTGTGCTGTGCCATTCGCACCTTGAACTGGCACTCAGTCTTACCGATATAATATCGGCCGCATGGGCACATGATGGCATATATAACAAATTTGCTACTGCACGTTAGGGGCCACCTGATCTTAAAACTTTTTCCTGAGAAAGGGTGGGAAATGCTATCCCCTGGGGACATGTGTGCACAGGTCGTGCAGCCCGTGCATTTATAGCACCCATTTTTCCTGCTCAGGAAATGCTGGGTGGGGGCCACTTTGAGCTTAGCCATGTCGGTTTTAACAAGTATGTCTTTCATGCTGCGTCCCTTAGAATAGCCACGGTGCCAGATTTAATACAAATTAATTATTTAGGTCACATGACATAGATATGTTGGATACCGGACGAAATCAGGGTAGACAGGATGTGCATTATTTATTAGTAGTAATAAACAGGGTATGTAGGGTACTTTTATGAAGTTTAGGTGTTTTTGTGAAGATTTGTGTATTAACATGCTGTTTTTTTATATATGACTATAGCACTTTATGAAAGATTTGCACTAGTTTGTAAACCAGTCTTGATTTTGCACATTACTTTGATCCGTGGTACACACGTGTGGTTGTATTATTTGTTTGTAACGTCTCCATGGTAACGTGTCACACACCCGCAACGTCACTTCCGGTTGCGGCAGACGTCACTTCCGGTCGCGGCGATGGGCGGCGAGGACGGCGGCGGGACCAGAGGAGATGCCAGGTGATAGGGTGAAGTGGAGGGGGGTAAGTACTCCTGTTAAGTATTTATAGATGTGTTATGACATGTGCACATTCATCCTGAAGAAGGGGAACTGGTCCCCGAAACGTTGATTGTTTGTTCACCATTACAAGATTTTATCACAGACTCTGAGTGCCGCTTCATTCATTTATCCAGTATTGTTGGTGGGCCAACTCAAAAACCCTCCACGGAGGAAGGCACCGGAGCAAGACATATTCCTTAGTGGATACGGGGAGTGCCGGAGCAGCAAGGTACGATATATATATATATATATATATATATATAATGTCTGCCAGTGTATAAGACAGAAAGCAAGAAAGTGCTATTTTAGGTCAAGAGGTCAAGTTGCTTCCAGGAAAATTGTGTCCCAAAAGATACTCCCCCCACAGGGCAGCTTTTAAGGGTTAAAGTAGCTGGTATGTAAGGCTGTAAATCTCTTGGTGCAGCGCCTCATACCTTCCAATGTGATTACTGTTCTTTTCAGCAGTCTCCTATCACCAGTGTGCAGGCTCCCTCCTTCATATTGTGCTGGCATTCCGGAGGCCCGTCAGCTGTCCTGTGGTGATGAGATGCACTCCCTCACTGCAAGTGCAGCCTGCCTGGCTGAGCTATTGCCCGTGCAGCTGCAGAGGTGAAGGGGAGCAGCAGCTGTTTCTGCTTGCTGCTGGGCCGGCCGGTTGTTTCCGGGAGCGGGGGGGGGGGTGCTGGGGGAGGGTGCACAGCAAACCCTTCACTTTGGCGCCCCTGGCTGGGGGTGAAGATGACTGATAATGGTGGTTGCGGCTGGCCAGACCTGCGCCGCGACCACCGCTAGGCTAGCATAAATAAATGTTTTAAGTAAATCTTATTCAGCAGGAGTGTGCCGCCCTCTAGTGGCTGCCGCCCATAGGCAGCTGCCTAAAGCTGCCTAATGGTAGCGCCGGCCCTGCCTGGCAAACAAAGTGAAGCATGCGAGTTGACTGTGCAAATATTGGGATACCCAGGCACTCTAAGTTAAAAAGGACAACAACATACCAAAATACCCTCAGGTCTAACTTTTTACCTGACAACCTAGCACATATAAACCCTGTTGTACTGGCAACCCTGTCGACCTAATGAGTGTCGACCTAGAGTGGGCAGCCTACACATTGTAGACCTAGACACTGTACATCTAATGATCCACGCACAAATCTAAATGCAACATCCATACCATGATGAAGAAGACAATCAATTTTCCGTGGGCCAAGATTGGCCCCAGTACAACACTGCATGTAATTGTAATTGAAGTTAAAGTAGCTAACAAAGGCCCTCATTCCGAGTTGATCGGTCGCAAGGCGAATTTAGCAGAGTTACACACGCTAAGCCGCCGCCTACTGGGAGTGAATCTTAGCTTCTTAAAATTGCGACCGATGTATTCGCAATATTGCGATTACTAACTACTTAGCAGTTTCAGAGTAGCTCCAGACTTACTCTGCCTGTGCGATCATTTCAGTGCTTGTCGTTCCTGGTTGACGTCACAAACACACCCAGCGTTCGCCCAGGCACTCCCACCGTTTCTCCGGCCACTCCTGCGTTTTTTCCGGAAACGGTAGCGTTTTCAGGCACACGCCCCTGAAACGCCGTGTTTCCGCCCAGTAACACCCATTTCCTGTCAATCACATTACGATCGCCGGAGCGAAGAAAAAGCCGTGAGTAAAAATACTTTCTTCATAGTAAAGTTACTTGGCGCAGTCGCAGTGCGAACATTGCGCATGCGTACTAAGCGGATTTTCACTGCGATGCGATGAAAAATACCGAGCGAACAACTCGGAATGAGGGCCAAATACAATTTAAATGTGTAAAAACTTACTATCATCTTCCACATGTCCAGCACCCTCAAACTCCTTGGGGGCCTCTGCTGCCCATTCAGTGGGTGGTAAAGGAGGCTGGATTGGGGAAGGAGGCTGGATTGGGGAAGGAGGATGGATGGGTGAGTTGTTTAGAGAGGGTGGGTCTGATTGAGAGGGGGAGGGGGGCTGAGAGGGGGTTTGGGCCAGAGAGGGGGAGTGGGGCTGAGAGGGGCTTTGGGCCAGAGAGGGGGAGTGGGGCTGAGAGGTGGGTTGGGCCAGAGAGGGGGATGGGGGCTGAGAGGTGGGTTGGGCCAGAAAGGGGTAGGGGAGCTGAGAGGCGGGTTGGGCCAGAGAGGGGGAGTGGGGCTGAGAGGGGCTTTGGGCCAGAGAGGGGGAGTGGGGCTGAGAGGTGGGTTGGGCCAGAGAGGGGGAGGGGGGCTGAGAGGTGGGTTGGGCCAGAAAGGGGTAGGGGAGCTGAGAGGCGGGTTGGGCCAGAGAGGGGGAGGTGGGTTGAGATGGAGTTTGTGAAAGAGAGGGGGAGTGGGTTCTAGAGGTGGTTTGTGAAAGAGAGGGGGTTGGAGATGGTGATTGGGAAAGAGAGGGGGTTCGAGAGGGGGGTTGTGAAAGAGAGGGTGAGGGGGATTGAGAGGGGGGTTGGGAAAGAGAGGGGGATGGGGGTTGGGAAAGAGAGGGGGAGGGGGTTGGAGAGGGGGTGGTTGATGATGAGGAAGGGGGAAGTTTGATTTTGGGGTTCAGGGTGTTGAGGGGGTGAGGGAGTTTTGGGTGGGGAGGAGGCTGGAGGTGAGGAAGGCACTTGAGTAGCTTGCCGTTGTGCTTGCCCTAGAATCACATTTAAAAAACAAACAAACAATCAGTTCCATGTGCATTCCCAAATAACATTGTTATGTTCATTTATTAATAGAAAGTTAGTTATGTCTCCAGCCTACAGCCTGTGTGCTGACTCACCACACCACTAAACATTATCCCCTAAGCACTCTGCTCCCCAGTCTGTACTGCAAGCCCTAAGCACACACACTCTGTAAACTGGTTAAGTGTGGTATGTTTTGGGTACTATAGTTTAATAATAATGTCTGCTAATAATCTCACTTTATCACATCTAAGCACAATTTGTTTGGCAATTTTAAAAAATGTTAATAATTATTTTTGTTAGTGCTAATAATCACAGTTAAATACTCATGTGAATACATTGTAATGCGTTTAACTTACTGCATCTGCGGATTTGCTGGCAACTGGCAACTCGGGCTGTAGGCGGCGGAGGTCACTCCACCGCTTCTCCAATTGCACTATGGACCGCTGTGTCCGTGTTCGCGTCCGCAGAATGCGGCGGACCTCCACGTAGGCAGCGCTTGACCCGATTTGGGACATACGGTCCCGCACGGCCTACGCGGTGGTCCATTACCACGGTGAGCACCCGCAGCTCGCGGTGGCTGAATGCGGATGCTCGCATTGTGCCTATGGCGTTTTCCTTACATGGGCATATATTTATAGTGTGTGGTCGCATTTCATTGGTTGAAATATCATGGTGTCATCTTTAGTTAACTTTATTGATCTGTGTACAATATTTTACAAACAACATTTGATGTGCTCCCTTTAGTCAGCATCAGTGATTATTCGCAGCAGACACAGCACCAAATAATAATTAAGAAACAACTATTTCACACTACAAATCCTGCTTCTCAATTTGCTTTCTTTTTGGTTTTAGATTAAAGTGCAAATGATCATAACTTTCAAATGATTATATATATCTCTCTCTATATATATTTATATACATATATATATATATATATATATATATATAATTTTAATTTGTGTATATATATTCCACACAATATATATATATATATATATATATATATATATATACTCAAATATAGATGTATATATATATATCTATATATCTATATTCACATATATAAATATATATGTATATATGTACATACACACACACATAGACAAAGAGAAAATGCTACAGAGATAGTTTGATACAGTTAACTTACCACATTTTGCTGGACCAATCAGCTACACAAAGTCACAAAGTAGAGTTTTTTGGGGCATATGTTGTGGCATTTGGTTGGTAACCAGAGCCAAACAAATATAGTTAGAAAAAAGGGTAGTGTAATTTTTTTTTTTTTTTACACAATTACACATCATAAATTTTCCAAAATTAAAAAAACTAAATTTGCACGGACACAACAGCATATAATCAAACAGAATGGAACAGTGATCCCATTGTTGAAAAATAGCACATCTAAATACAGATGATAAGGAAAACAGTACAGAACAAATCTGTACTCAGACACTTTTTTTCAAATACTCAGAAAACAATAGCAACACACTCTCAACTTAACAAAGCAAGCAAAATCACATCATTACAAAATACCCTACACGTAAAGACAGACTGCCAAAATAACGCAACATTTAAAGTATATTACTATCATAACATAAGCATACCTGAAATACTCCTGTACAATTCTAGCCCTTAGGGCATGACCCCGCTGGCTTACACTGCCGCCACGGAAGGCCCGTCCAACCCCTGGCTCCTCATCCGGCAATTCCTCCGACTGTGGAAGCTCAAGGCGACTCCTTACAGCAATGTTATGTAGTATAGCGCACAGGACCACAATTTTACTTTCCACCTCCGGCGAATACATGATGTCGCCACCAGTGTGGTGGAGCACATGAAACCGCCCTTTAAGAACCCCAATCGTGCGCTCCACCAGCTGTCTAGTGGCAGTAAGCGCAGAATTAAATGCCGACTGTGGTCCTGGCCTGGGTTTGCTGTAAGGAGTCATGAGCCAGGGGGTGCAAGGATATCCACAATCTCCTGTTTTAGAATAAGAGAATAGAAAAAGAAGAAAAAAAATTAAAAATATATAATTTATACAATTTGTACAATATGACTGTTCAAAAACACCAAAAAAAACACTCACCTAATAGCCACATGTCTTGGTCTTCCATCATTCTTAATCTTTGCCAGATCCCTGATTGCCGAATCACATGTGAGTCATGGGAAATCCCGGGGAACTTAGCATTCAGGGACAGGATCTGGAGGTATGGGCTACAAACAACCATGACATTCAGAGAATGAAACAGTTTCCTGTTTATATATATTTCTTCATTATGTTTTGGTGCAACAATGGCAACATGTGTCCCATCCACAACCCCAATAACGTGTGGGAAGCGACTACCCCCTTCCTGAAATTGCCGCTTCACCACAGCCAGGGCACCAGCATCCAAAGGCATTGCTATGAACTGCTTCACTCTGGTGAGGAAAGCATTGATGACACGTCGCAGGACCTTACTGAACTGGCCCTGTGACATGCCAACCAGATCACCAACTACATGCTGGAAAGATCCAGTGGCCAAAAAATGTAACACAGCAAGGAATTGTGTCAATGCTGGTATTGCTGTAGGATACCTAATGGATTGTTCTAGATCACTCTCTATTATGGAGAGAGTGTCTAGGATTAGATGAGGTGGCAGCCTGTATCTGCGCAAAACCACATCAGGCATCCCAAAAAGGGTGACACGGGTACGGTAAATTGGTGGCCTTGCACGCCTCCGTTGCCTTGGAGGATGAGGAGCCGGTTGGGGTGGGAGGGCTTCCACAGCCACATATATGGCCATCTGCATCTTCAAATAAAGGTGTTACGTTCTTGGTGCTCTGAACGAAAGATATGGAGTGGTAAGTCCCGAGCACAAGAACGTGACGCTGAAATGATGACTAGGTATGAATAATAACCCCTAGCCACCTAACTCCGTTGTTTCACCCGCGTGGTCCATCTACGCCTGCGAGACTATGTGTTCTTGAGCCCACGGCAGCCGCGTTTGAAGGGTGGATTAGGTCTGCCCAACTCCGCTGCCACCCAGTCTTAGTATGAGACATGGCATAAACGGAGACGGGATGATAACAAGGGGACCTCTAACTAAACACAAAAACTGAGCTAGGGGCTACAACAGAACTACAAACTAAAAGTATGTGTGGCTCGGCTGCCAAAGGAAAAGGAAACCAAGGTACGCTATCCTAACCCTACACGGCACCGCCGTAAACCAGGTAGGACAGCTATGGCAGAACACCTCCGCAAAAACACCAAAAGGAACAAGAATAAATGGAATACCACGGCCAAGACTGCAAGGCGCAGCTGAAGGCCGCTACTCACAACACTGGGAACAACCGTAAGTGAACCGGAATCTTCAGATCTCAAACGCAGGTTACAACCGTCAGGAAGGCAGAAAGAAGTACAAGGATTAGCTTCCGACACCAGGAGTCAGGACCACCGGAACAAGATGACTGGATACAGAACACTGGACAGGGAATTTTCTCCAGAGCAGGAACAGCTCACAGGAAGCTATCACCGGCGTCTGTGTCAGGCACTGAGAGAAAATATAACAGGGAGCCCTCCAATAGCAGCAGCGAACCTAAATCAGTAATGTCGTGCAGCTGCCCTGCTGCACGACCCAGAGCTTACAGGTGGCTTGATTAATGGATAGCAACGGGGAACGCGGTCCGCCTGTGGCATCCCCGTTGCTAAGGATCCGGCGGCTAGCACGCACGGCTTCCCGGCGTTGCCATGTACCCGGCGGCTCAGCACGCATTGCGTCCCGGCATTGCTAGGGGCCGTGCAGGGACAGGAGGAAGCACGGCGGCCATGATGCGCCGGGACCGTTGCTTAGCAACGGTCGGGCGCTGGGGAGAGCCGCCGTGCCTAACAGTACCCCCCCTTGAGGAGGGGTTAAGGAACCCCTATATCCGGGTTTATGAGGAAAGTCCTGAAAAAACAACCTCTTAAGTCTAGGGGCATGTAAATCCTTGTCCAGGACCCAAGACCTTTCCTCTGGACCGTACCATTTCCAGTGAACCAAAAAATAGAGTCGACCACGAGAAAATTTAGAATCTAAGACCTTCTCCACTAGGAATTCTTGTTGACCATGAACATCCACCGGAGGTCTACCCTGGAAAATTCTCTGAGGAAATCTCCTGGAAAAAACACATGGCTTCAATAGAGAACAGTGGAAAGTGTTGCCGATTTTAAGTGACTTTGGTAACCGTAGCCGAAAGGCACCTGGATTGACTTTTTTGACAATAAGGAATGGTCCAATAAATCTGGGTCCCGATCTAGCCGAGGGGTTGTCGGAGCTTGATGTTGCGGGTTGACAACCACACCTTATCCCCTACCTTAAATGTGCACGGGCGTCGGAACCTATCAGAAAAAAAACTTCTCTCGGAAAGCAGCCTTCTTGAGGGCAAGGTGCACCTTTCTCCAAATAACTCTGAGACGAGAGGTTAAGGTCAAGGAAGAAGCTGGACAATGAGGAGTAAAGGAATTGGCCCTAGGGTGAAAGCCCAAAACCGAAAAGATTGGAGACTCCTTGGTGGAAGAATGGCAAGAGTTATTGTAGGCAAACTCGGCCAGAGGAAGAAAATCTGACCAATTGTTCTGAAGTTTGGCAGAATAAAGACGTAAATATTGTTTTAGTGACTGATTTACACGTTCAGTCTGCCCGTTAGACTGTGGATGGTATCCAGACGTTAAAGAGAGTTTCATGTTCAATGAGGCACAAAAACACATAAATTGTGGTCTCCGGTCTGAGACTATATCCACGGGTAAACCATGAAGCCTGAAGACATGACGGAGAAACGGAACTGCCAAAACTTGAGCGGAGGGTAATCGGGGAAGAGCAATGAAGTGGGCCATTTTGCTAAAACGGTCCACCACTACCCAAATTACCCAGAATCCGGATGAAAGAGGAAGATCCACCACAAAATCCATGGAAATGTGTGACCATGGCCTGAGTGGAATTGCCAGAGGCATGAGTTGCCCGACCGGCAGAGATCGGGATATCTTGTGCTGAGCACAAACCTGACAGGAAAGGACATATTCCCTTACATCCTTGGTAAGATTAGGCCACCACACCGAGCAAGAGATTAATTCCAAGGTTTCAGCAATACCCGGATGACCAGAAACCTTACTATCATGAAACTCAGCAAGGACAGTGCCTCTCAAGAACTCAGGGACGAAGAGACGATCAACAGGAGTAACACTGTGAGCCTGCTGCTGAAGCTGAACTAGCTGTGTGAATAAATCCTGTGTGAGGCCGGCCCGGATGACGGACGATGAGACAATGGGGGTAGCGGAAGAGAGGTTATCGTGAGCAGGAAGAAAACAACGTGACAGGGCATCGGCTTTGGTATTCTTAGAACCGGGCCTGAAGGTGATGATGAACTTAAATCGAGTAAAAAACAGCACCCAACATGCCTGCCGAGCATTTAGCCGTTTTGCTGATTCAATATACTGTAGATTCTTGTGGTCAGTGAACACAGTAATGGTATGCTTCGCTCCTTCAAGCCAGTGCCTCCACTCCTCGAAAGCCCATTTAACTGCCAGCAACTCTCGATTACCAACATCATAGTTGGATTCTGTGGAGGAGAATTTCCTGGACATGAAGGCACACGGGTGTAACTCCAGAGACTCGGGGTCTTCCTGAGAAAGGATGGCTCCCACTCCAACCTCAGAGGCATCCACCTTGACAATAAAGGGAAGATCTGGGTTAGGGTGTCTGAGTACTGGAGCTGAGACAAAGGCCTGTTTTAGGGCCAGGAAGGCAGACTTGGCTTGAGGCGACCAATTGGCAGAATCAGCTCCTTTCTTTGTCAAGGCCACAATAGGAGCAACTAAATCTGAAAAGGCATGAATAAAACGCCTATAATAATTCGCAAAACCTAAGAATCGCTGGATAGCCTTTAAGTTAGTGGATTGCGTCCAATTTAGGATTGCCTGGAGTTCCTTTGGTTCCATGTAAAACCCCTTTGGAGAAATAATATATCCTAAAAAGGACACCTCTGTGATGTGGAAATCACATTTCTCCAGTTTAGCGTACAAATGATTCTCCCATAACCTCTGAAGTACTAGTCGCACATGGACCACATGCTGTTCGGAAGACTCAAAATAAATCAAAATGTCGTCTAAATAAACGACCACGAACTTTCCTAGAAAGTTGCGACGAACATCGTTAATAAGATCCTGAAACACCGCAGGAGCATTAGACAGACTGAATGGCATTACAAGATATTCATAATGTCCAGACTGTGTACTGAAAGCCGTCTTCCACTCATCTATTCGGATGAGGTTGTAGGCCCCTCTGAGATCGATTTTGGAGAAAATAACCGCAGTACGGAGCTGATCAAACAGTACTGAAATCAACAGCAAAGGGTAGGTGTTTTTAATAGAAATCTTATTCAAGGCCCGATAATCAATACACGGTCTAAGAGATCTGTCTTTTTTTCTCAACAAACCCCCCCACCCCCGCACTTAACAGAGATTTCGAGGACCTAATAAACCCCTTCTTCAGGCTCCCTCTGTACATAATCATTCATAGCCTTAGTCTTGGGGCCAGATAATGCATATAGTCTTCCTTTTGGCAGAGTGGCACCAGGGAGTAAGTCAATGGCGCAGTCATATGACCGATGAGGCAGAATATCCGCATTACCCTTAGAGAAAACGTCAGCAAACCCCTGATATTCTGAAGGTATAAGTTCCGGAGTACAGCCGCGACCCGGACTGGACGAGAAATACATTCTTTAACACAAAAAGAACTCCACCGGGAAATTTCCCCAGACCGCCACTCTATGGTGGGATTATGAAAGGCAAGCCAGGGGTGACCTAAAACAACAGGCACAGCCGGACAATGGGTAAAATAAAACAAAATTTTCACGGAATGTAAGGCCCCCACTGTCAGTTGTACTGGAGGGGTGCGATGAGTAATTACCCCATTAGAGAGTGGACCACCGTCTAACCCGTACATGGTGATAGGTCTATCTAAGGGAGACTGCAGAATTCCCAAAGCCTGAGCCCAGGCAAGATCCATAAAATTCCCAGCAGCTCCGCTGTCAATAAAGGCTGACACAAACGAACTGAGACTTCCAGAATAAATTTTTACAGGAATTAACAAGGAATCATTTGAGGAGATTAACTGCAGACGCAAGTGAACCCCTTCACAACTCACTAGGTCAGAGCGTTTCCCTGCTTATTTGGACAGTTACTCGCCACGTGTCCCTTACCACCACAATATAAGCAGAGTCCCGACCTTAGCCTTCTAGCTCTTTCTTCTGGAGACAGCCGGGAGAGACCCACTTGCATAGGCTCCTCGACGTCCTCAGGGAAAGCATATACACCTGGACTAGACCTGAAACTAGCCCCTCTTTCAGCCCTCTGTTCTCGGAGACGACGATCAATCTTAATAGCAAGCTCCATGAGCTTATCTAAAGTCTCCGAGGCTGGATACTGAAGAAGGCTGTCCTTAATTACTTCAGACAAACCAAGGCGAAACTGACTGCGCAGGGCAGGATCATTCCAGCCACAGTCGTTCGACCAACGGCTAAATTCCATACAATAGGCCTCGGCAGGACTTTTACCCTGTTAAAGTGCACGTAAGTGGCTTTCGGCCGATGCTTCCCTATCTGGATCATCATACAATAAGCCTAACGATTTGAAGAAGGCATCTACTGTTTGTAAGGCTGCATCATCAGATTTTAACCCAAACGCCCAGGTTTGGGGATCGCCCTGAAGCAAAGACATCACAATGCCCACCCGCTGAGACTCTGTACCTGAAGACCGGGGCCTTAACCGAAAATACAGTTTACAGGCTTCCTTAAAATTAAAGAAATCTTTTCGGTTACCCGAAAAGTGATCGGGAAGGTGCATTTTTGGTTCAGGAGTCACACCCGGGGAAGCCCGCAGGAGATCTTCCTGCGACCTTACCCAAAGGGGAAGATCCTGCACCATCTGGGTGAGTTCCTGAATCTGATTGGCCAAAAGCTGATTGGGATTGATGAGGACAGAATTCCAACACTTCCCCAATTAGAATATTGGATTAATTTTGCTTATGTAAAGTTTTGTTTGTTTTTTATGGCCGGTGATAATGTTACGTTCTTGGTGCTCTGAACGAAAGATATGGAGTGGTAAGTCCTGAGCGCAAGAACGTGATGCTGAAATGATGACTAGGTATGAATAATAACCCCTAGCAACCTAACTCCGTTGTTTCACCCGCGTGGTCCGTCTACGCCTGCGAGACTATGTGTTCTTGGGCCCACGGCAGCCGCGTTTGAAGGGCAGATTAGGTCTGCCCAACTCCGATGCCCCCCGGTCTTAGTATGAGACAAGGCGTAAACGGAGACGGGATGATAACAAGGGGACCTCTAACTAAACACAAAAACTGAGCTAGGGGCTACAACAGAACTACAAACTAAAAGTATGTGCGACTCGGCCGCCAAAGGAAAAGGAACCCAAGGTACGCTATCCTAACCCTACACGGCACTGCCATAAACCAGGTAGGACAGCTATCGCGGAACACCTCCGCAAAAACACCAAAAGGAACAAGAATAATCGGAATACCACGGCCAAGGCCACAAGGCGCAGCTGAAGGCCGCTACTCACAACACCGGGAACAACCGTAAGTGAACCGGAATCTTCGGATCTCAAACGCAGGTAACAACCGACAGGAAGGCAGAAAGAAGTACAAGGATTAGCTTCCGACACCAGGAGTCAGGACCATCGGAGCAAGATGACTGGATACAGAACACCGGACAGGGAATTTTCTCCAGAGCAGCAACAGCTCACAGGAAGCTATCACCGGCGTCTGTGTCAGGCACTGAGAGAGAATATAACAGGGAGCCCTCCAATAGCAGCAGCGAAACTAAATCAGTAATGTCGTGCAGCTGCCCTGCTGCACGACCCAGAGCTGACAGGTGGATTGATTAATGGATAGCAACGGGGAACGCGGTCCGCCTGTGGCGTCCCCGTTGCTAAGGATCCGGCGGCTAGTGCGCACGGTGTCCCGGCGTTGCCATGGACCCGGCATCTCAGCGTGCATGGCGTCCCGGCGTTGCTAGGCGCTGAGCGGGGACAGGAGGAGGCGTGGCGGCCGTGACGCGCCGGGACCATTGCTTAGCAACGGTCGGGCGCTGGGGAGAGCCGCCGCGCCTAACAGTAGGTAGGAAACATTAAAACACACAATCATTTAAAAACACACATTGCCACAAAAAAAATTCTGGGTATGGCAGTTGAAACACTTACTTCAGGAGCGTATTCCATATCTTCATGTTGAAAAACAGGAACAAACACAATATAAATTCAAAATAAAGAACATTTACCTACGTAGCTACAACATTGTTTTCCATGTAAACAACAAAACAAAAAAACAAAAAAAAACACAGGCACAAATACTTCTAAAACTACTAGTTTGACATACTCAACAATATATGATTAACCTACAAAGTATGGACTACTACAAAATAAAACTCTCAAATTAAGCAAACAATGGCAAGGACATGCAACTTAGAAACTAATCGAATATTTCCGCAAAGGAAGAACAAAAGAAACTGCCTACTTTGGCACACCAAATGATTTAAAAAAAAAAAAAAAAAAAGGTTAAAGAATATGACTCTGAGAATAGGCCCAAACACACTGTAACCCCTCCACCACCAGCCCACCATTGAACAGGCTACTTACCTGCTCAGAAAAATTAACCAACTCAGTCGAGTAGAAAGCAAAACAGGCCTACTTGGGCACTTCCCAAATGTGAAACAAAGAATATGCTACCTACAACATAAAGAAAAGCACTCTGAGAATTGGGACAAACACAATGTAACCCCTCCAACACCAGCCCACCATTGAACAGGCTACTTACCTGCTCAGAAAAATGAACCAACTCAGTTGAGTAGAAAGCAAAACAGGCCTACTTTGGAACTCCCCAAAATAATTAAATACAAAGAGCAACCTACAGGAGACAGAAAAAGACTCTGGGAATAGGTCCAAACACACTGTAACCCCTCCAACACCAGCCCACCATTGGACAGGCTACTTACCTGCTCAGAAAAGTGAACAAACTCAGTCGAGTCGAAAGCAAAACAGGCCTACTTTGGCACTCCCCAAAATAAAAAAAACAATAAAGAGCAACCTACAGGAGACAGAAAAAGCTCTGAGAATAGGCCCAAACACACTGTAACCCCTCCAACACCAGCCCACCATTGGCCAGGCTACTTACCTGCTCAGAAAAAAATGAACAAACTCAGTCGAGAAGAAAGAAAAAATGGCCTACTTTGGCACTTCCCAAATGAATATAAATGAATAAGCTACCTACAACATAAATAAAAACAGTCTGAGAATAGGCCCAAAGACACTGTAACCCCTAGAACGGTAACACTGCAAATTACATGTTAAGCAACTATTAGATAATAAATATATATACAGAAAAAAATATTTTAAACATTTATATTACATACACTGATCAACAAAAAAAAGCAGCATTGGTCACCCCTACATACTCTTTGTTTTGATATTACAAATATATTTTCCCATTTTTAAGGATTAAAAAAGCACGGCGTCCGCTACATAACATTAAAAAAATAGCAATATAGGAAATGCACAGTAGTTTGCAATGTAAAGCTAAAAAACTTACACAAATCAATAGTCATTTTGCAACACGTCCGCCTAGCTTCTCTCCAGCTTCATGCCATACACCCACAAACACAGGCTGCATGCAGGCCATTTAAATAGCGAGTACTGCAATTACTGGAAAAATTAGTGTAATTAGCACCTGTGCAATTTCCCGCACTACAAACACACGCAGCTATAAATCACCAGACAGCTGTGCCAACGCACATGCCATCAGCAACATGGCTACTCCAGAACAAATGGCTGCAGAGTTGAGCTTGCTGCAGCAGCAGATGTCCACCTTAACAGCCAGAAGGATAGTGCTGCAGCAGCAGATGCTAAGAGCTGCCAGTGGTGATGGAGAAATAGCAGGACCCAGTACTGGGGGAACCCCATCTTCTGGCCAAAACACACAGGGGTATGCTGTGAGTCCCCTGCCAGACACAGATACTGGGGAAACTGAGGTAGATTCTGGACTAATAACAGAAACCCAAACAACCCAACCAGCAAGTAAAGAGGAAGATGGTGAGCAGGTACAGGACGAAGCCTCACAGGCTTCGACCAAAAAGAGAAGGCGACAGCCCGCATTTTCTAAGAGGGAGCTGCGAGTTCTGGTCACACAAGCCATGGACAAAATACATAGAGGCAGCAAAAACATGAGTGCTGCGACAAAAGATCGTATCTGGAGGGACATTACGGACTCCATAAATGAAGTCGGCTCAATTGTCCGCACCCCACAGGAAGTTAGAAGACGGTAAGTGAATATTGACACACATTTGTTTTTTTATCTTTAAAAAAAACTTGCCTATATGTGATGTTGCCTATAGCAAACAAATACAAAACATGTGTACAACAAGTAAGCAAAACAGGTATTTTTAACTTTAATGTCCCTTTACCCTAATTCTAATCACATATGTAGTTGGGCTGACTTCAAGTCCCGCTTGAAGGGCAAGAGGTCTGCGGAGTGGAATGCCTCGAGGGCAACAGGGGGAGGTCCCGCTGCCACTGTGGAGTATACAGACCTGGAGGAGCTGGCGATATACTGTGTGAGCTACGAGGAGGTGGGTGGGGTGTCTCGGATGGACACGGACCTGCCTGAAATTGTCAACCTACATGACTTGCCAGGTAAGTTTACACACATATAGAATGTTTTTTTTTAAATTTTAAATTATCAAACTTGTGACTTTTTTTTCTGTCCTTTTGTCTCTCATTCTTATCTTTGCTTTTTACATAACACAGCACAGGAGGGTGAGCATAGTGAGTCAGAGGAGGGGTATCCGGCTGAGGCTGAGGTGGGGGGACCTAGTAAGTCCTCCAGTGTGGGTCGGCAGATTCCACCTGGCCAGACACACACTGGCCTTCCCCCCCCACCCAACCCTCTGCTATCCCGGTGATTCTGACTGAAATTGCCAGTCATGGTGAGAGGCTGACTCAATTTCAGGACAAGATGATCCGGGAGGTAAACCAGATATCTGTCCGGCTCACTGAGCACACGACCTGTGTTGGGCAAGGTGTGGCTCAACTCTGCCAAGGTCTGGCAGAGATCAGGCAGGGCCAAGCCGAACTCACCTCCTCGGTACAACAACTCTCCAGCTCTGTTGTCCAAGCTCTCCAGGACATCGCTGGCCTTCTTGCCCACAGTGGCAGGGAGCCTGGCACACCTGCTCCCTCCCCTACCCCTGCCCAGGAAGAAGATCCCACTGGGCAGGGCCCTCGACGGTCACTTCGCAGACCTAGCAGTGACCAACCATGTCAGGCAGGGCGAAAGAAGAGAAAGTAATGACTCTCCAGATGCGTCAACATTGCCCAGCACCCATGTTTACCATGTTGCCTTGATGTATTTGTTTTGGCTTGTGTGGCCAGAATGGAGAACTCCCTCATGCTGAAAGGGAGTTGTTGTGTTCTCTTTTGGTTTGTAGCCTGTGAGATTTTTTTCCTGTACACTTGAACCATCTTCCTCTTCCTAGCGTGCTGTGTATGTTTGGGTTTGTGTATTGTGCCAAGAATCTACCTCAGTTTGACCAACAGGATCCTGTGGCTGGGGATTCACAACATATTTTAAATTTATTTCATATTTTCTTTGGCCAGTAGATGGGGGAACCACAGTACTGGCTTCTGTGATGTAAAAATCACCACTGGCAGCTGTTTGATGGTATGTAAGCAAATATTTTAACATGTTTGAAATCTGCAGATTTGTTAAAACATATTTGTCCTGCTATTGTTTTCTAGCCATGTTGGCTTATTGTTTCATTTTAATTTCTTCAGTAAAAAAATAAAAATGTATGTGTGTTTATTTGAAGGTTATGCTATTTTGAAAAATGTGTGCAGTACACTTTTACATTGCAAATGTACATTTGTGGACCAAGGGCACAAACATTTAATATTCTTATTAGCAACTTTGTTTGCTGTCACAACAGGTAACTGTGCCTAGAAAAATAACTAAGTTAAAAAAGCAACTTGGGTTACTAGGGGTAACATGCCATAGTATTTGAAAAGGTCACATGTTACAAAACAGTCATAACAGTGTGTTATTAACTATCATTAAGCGTAGGCTGCATTATGTGTCTCATGTTGCTCAGTATGTCCAAATGAAAATTACAATCTAGAAAACATGGCATGTTTGTATTAAGCAGATGTAGTTTGCAAGTTGCTTGATTCACACTTGATCAAGGAGATTATTTCTATTTGATAAAACATTAAAAACTTTTGGACTTCCGGTGGGCGGGCCATCCAGCATGGCTGCTTTTTAGATGGACTCCATCTTGCAGGCTATCAATCTGCTACCATCCTCCCGATATTTCCCCTGCATTCTCCTGGGAGACTCTTAGAAGTGATCCCCACGTTATAAGAAACCTGGGGATACCCTACACTTACAGGAGCGGGACTGTATACCCCCGGAAGCCGGCCCTCAACGAGACGGCCTGCATGAACGCCGTGTGCTCGGCGCGAAAACTGGCTGACTGATCCCTAGGTTAGCCCTGCAACCCTAACCTTTATTGCACCCGCTGGGATCCCCCTTACCTGCCGCCCTTTGGCTGGGTGACCGAATAGAGCCGCGTACGATGTGCGACACCCTTGAGGCTCCGGCTCCCCCGTGCTCGCCCAAATGAACTGCCGCAGGGAGCATCTGTGGATCCTGCTGCTGGCTGCGGCACAACGCCGAAGAGGAGACGGATCTCTAGCGCTCTGATCCCCGCTTACGACCCGGCTCTCCCTGCCTACATCCGTCCGGCTACGCGGAGCTGTCCGGTGACGGAACTGTCACGGAGGAGGGCTGTGCGGCTGCCGCGAGTGACCCCGGGTGAGTGATCTCAGCAGACCCCGGGCAACATCTGACACTGCAGGCGCGGTGGGGACCTGTCATATTTGAGACCATCCGTGATTCGAACCCGGAGGGGTGGCTGCTGCGGCCCCGTCATCGCCCTTGGTTCCCTATTTGTCCCCTTCAGTCCTATGTCTGGTGGGCCTGACACCTGAGGCCGTTGTGGTGACGACCTATATGCCAGGAAACGCTTGCTCTCCTGCTGGGTACGCGAGACGGCTGTGACTGCGGGGGTGAGCAATACACCATTCCGGATACTTGGAGGTGGCATGGTGGGATCGGCGCTGCAGCTCCCCTGAACACTTTCTGCCACAGTCGACACCTTGCTGAAAGCTGCAGTGACTCTCTGACACCTGGCAGGCTCCAGACCACTGGCTGCTTAGCCCTGCGGTTGAAACTTCCACACTCCTGAACTACTCCTGTAAATTGATATGTCTCTCGTCTGGGGGTGAAGAAATCCAGGCCTCTCCTTTATTCTTTTTTTTCCTATTTCTTGCTAAACTCTCCCCTTTCTTTTTCTCCTCTTTTCTGTTCCTAGCTACCCACCGTCAATACTGTAAGTAGTTAGACGATATGTAACTACCTTAAAAGTCCCTGGTATATCTGATTATTGAAACCTCTGCTCTCCCTGAGCAGAAACTTTTGAGGTTATATCGCCACCTGGTGGTTACCCAATGTTAGGGCACCTAACTGGTTATATTAATCTACTGTTACCTTTTACGAAGCACCTTATTTGGGGAGATTTGAAATATTCCTCACAATAGTCTGAATATTGTTTTGCTCTGTCACCTGCTTTAATCTGGAGGTTTCAAAGTGCACCGCCTCGGTAAAGCTTTTACTGATATAGCATACCGAGTTGATGCCTATTACCGACATCTGTACTATGTGTAAAGTAATGTTTACTTAAATTTTGCTGTTTTTTTTTTTGCTGAGTAGCTCTGACATATCATCTGACTCAAACCTTTCCGTGAGGTGCCTTGTTATCATATACTGTAGTGTGTTGATATAGAAATCCCTGGTTTGTTACAGTTAAAGGTCTACGGACCGGGGGATGGACAAATTCGTCCATAAAACTCCAGCGGTTAGATCTTCCCAGTCCTCAGTTACTACAAGAATGAGTAAGACCAAAAACACGGCGGTGAAGCCTAATCCCCCCTCGCCCCCAGAGGCGGGGAACTCCCGAGACCAAACTCTGGAAGTGGAGACGCTTCCTGATCAACCCGCGTTGATGCATATGGCCCAGGAGCTCTCTCGGCTCCTCATGCCCCAAATTGACAAAAAACTTGAGAATATCCCTTTAATTGACAAAAGGCTTGAACAGATACAGATACTACTTGATTCGACACTTACAAAAATTGACCACAACACCTCACGGATCACCTCACTAGAACAGCGGGTTAGCGATGGGGAAGATCAGATACACACACTCCAGCGCTCCACCGACACCCAGGATTCCTCTCTTAAAACTTTACAGGCAAAACTAGATGAGCTTGAGAACAGGGACAGAAGATCGAATCTACGCTTTGTGGGCATCCCCGAATCAGTTAAAGACAGGCAGTTATCGGATTTTGTGACGTCTGATATATTTCAGGCCTTGGGAATCACAGACGCCCCATTTCTGTCACACATAGAAAGGGTGCATAGAATTGGTCCTTTCCGACCAGATGTTGAAAACAAGCCTAGGCCCGTCATTGCGAAATTCATGGACTTTCGTATGAAGGAACATGTGCTGCGCTCTTATCGTAAACTCCCGCAAATGGTAGTGCAGGGAAAGCGTGTTTTGATTTTCCAAGATTTCTCGGCCTCTGTTGCACAAAAGAGAAGGGAGTTCTCGGATGTTTGTAAAATACTACATGAGAGTAATACCAGATTCGCACTGATGTATCCAGCTAAATTACGCATACATGACAATGGTCGCACATTGATTTTTGCTGATCCCGCCACCGCACACTCACATGTTACACACATGTTGAACCCGGTGATTCCACCACAACAAGACTAAATGTTATGTTGTTAAATACCCTGTGTCAGAGTCTGTTTAAACTTCACACGAGAGAGACATTGGGTCTCTTCACAGGCTACTCAGCTTAAATTCTAATGCTGCATATATTTTTGATAGGTTTCTCGCCAGTGCTACCGGAGGGTTTAGCACTTGCGTGGTTCTTAGTTGGGTTTGGAAAAAATGAAAAATGTTATGTGAAGCAATGTGTGTTTTTTTAATTTAATTTCTTTTTGTTCTGCCCGTGCCGTGCCTTCCTCGCCCGAACTGCCCCTGGGCTCAATGGCATTGTGTGGTTTCGTCTATTCCTCTCCGCTCGCTGGGAAGGAGGGGGACGACGATGTGACATGATAGTTTCGATGGAATGTCACCCTAGGGTGGGTGTGGGTTAACAGACAATGACGGATCCAAGGATAGAGACCTCTACTGCAGATTCTTGTTTTAAAATTATATCCTGGAATGTGGGCGGCCTTAACTCCCCGATAAAACGTAAGCGGGTTGTCACACACCTGAAGCGGTTTAGACCTCAAATTATATTTCTCCAAGAAACCCACTGGATGGCGGGCGACTCCTCAGCTCTTCGGGCACCGTGGTTGGATAGATGTGTTTCTGCAGATAACACGAGGAAGACCAGGGGGGTGGCGATTCTATTTAACAAACACCTACACTACACTGTCTTAAACTCAGTGGCTGACCCGGAGGGACGTTATTTGATTTTGGATGTAGAAATTTGGGGTAACAAATACACACTGGTTAACATATACGCACCAAATGGCGAGACAGCTGCATTTTTCCAAGAAATTAGCTCTCAACTGCTTCAACGCGATAATTCTCAACTTATCCTAGGAGGTGACTGGAACACAGTTGATGATCCCACTATTGATAAACGCCCTATCCCGCGTAGCTCCGGTTCCCCTTCTTGGACACATCTCCAAACACTGAAAACCTCCCTTCAGCTTACTGATGTTTGGCGTCTCCTCAATCCCTCTGACAGATCATTTACTTTCTATTCCGGGGTTCATGGCTCCTGGTCCAGGATTGACTCCATCTTGGTTGCAGACTCCCTAGTGATGCGAGTCATGAAAGCTGATATACACAACATTCTGATATCAGACCATGCTCCTGTGACATTGACGCTGCAGGGAACTCTTCAGTCAGGGGGCTCTAGGATTTGGAGATTTCCAAGCTATCTCTATAATTGTGACGATTTTAGAAAATTTTTGGTAACAAATTGGGCCAACTATTTAGACGATAACTTAGAATATTGGGACCGCCCGAACACCTTTTGGGGTGCGGCAAAAACAGTCTTAAGGGGTCAAATTATTGAGTATGTTCATAGATTGAAAAAGAAAAACTTAGCGATTTATACCACCTTACACTCAGAATTAACTGATACAATGCAACGCCACCTTGCCCTACAGACTGAGGAGTCCTTGCGGCTTTATTTACAGGCTAAACAACTCTTAAATGACCACTTACTGGCGCAAGCAAAACGTGATGTGGTATTTTCTTCCCACAAATACTACAGATGGGGTAATAAATCCGGTAGACTACTGGCAACCATGGCTAGGAAAAAAACGACACGCAAATTCATAACAGCGGTTAGACACCGAACCTCGGGACAACTCCTTACTAATTCCCCGGCCATATTAGATCACTTTGAATCTTACTTTGCTGACCTATACTCTGATCTCCCCTTCAACGAATCCACCCACACCACACTCCTACCAGATACTTTATTACCGCCAATCACGACTGCACAGTCGGATCTACTTGTGAGAACTATTACAGAAGACGAACTGGTCTCGGCAATGTCCAAACTAAAGTTACATAAGTCTCCAGGCCCATACGGCCTCTCTAATGAATTTTACAAAATCCTCCAGCCCCATGTGGTTCCGACTCTGCTAGAAGTGTTCAATAATCTTTTACAACATCGTTCCCCCTTCCACCACTTCACGACAGCACATACTATTTTGATCCCTAAACCTGCACATGACCCACAATTGGTGTCCTCTTATAGGCCAATTACGTTGCTAAATACCGACATAAAACTATTTACTAAGATTCTAGCAGACCGGCTACAAGTGATTCTCCCCCACACTTTAACTAACCACCAACTTGGCTTTGTTCGCAATACTCATTCGGTTAAAGGAATTAGGGCGGCAATCGCAGCAGTGGTGGCGTCTGCTCAATCGCCCCAATCCAAAAATATACTCCTCAGTTTAGACACCACCAAGGCCTTCGACACAGTACTCTGGCCCCACCTATTCAAGGTCCTAGAACGTAGACTGTTCCATCAAGACTTTATTGAAACTATTCGCTACCTATATGATTCTCCCTCGACTTCCCTTTTGATTAATGGCTATATGAGCAACCCGGTGGTGATGCAACGTGGCACGCGACAGGGTTGCCCCTTATCTCCCCTGCTGTTCAACCTAGCTATAGATCCCTTACATCGCTTGCTGTTAAATGATATTCAGTTTCAAGGAATCCAGGTTGGTCGAAGAAACTTAAAACTTACTGCTTTTGCCGATGATCTTCTGCTATATATCTCTGATCCGGAGGCTTCACTGACCCATATATTTAATCTACTACAGGCTTATGGTCAAGTCTCGGGCTTCAACGTTAACTGGGAAAAATCGGTGGCACTCAGACTGGGTAATGGTTCATTTTTGAAACAGGGGGCGACAAATCTACCACTACAATGGAGTTCAGATCACATAATATACTTGGGGATTCTAATATCGAGAAAGCCTGAGCGATTATACGCCCTAAATTTTACCTCGGCCATTCGAACAATTGAAACAGAACTCGAGACTTGGAAATCTATGCCTTTATCATATTTGGGGAGGGCTAGTTTGATCAAGATGATATCATTCCCCCGTCTGATGTACTTCATTCAAGCCATGCCACACACACTCCTACCTAAAGACGTTCAACGTCTCAACTTTCTCTTTAGGAGATTCATCTGGCAGGGAGGGAGACCGCGCATAGCGTTAATAAAATTGCAGCAGACTGTAGGGAATGGGGGAATTAACTTCCCTAACGTCCTCTGGTACTCCCAGGCGGCCCAGCTCCGTTACCTACATGACTGGATGCATAACGATAACACATACACAAATACAGACATAGATAGAGAATTTATACAGGAGGGGGATCTCATTACATTTCTACATCTGCATGATCGGGAGGTGTCCGAGGAGCTGAGGGGAAACCCCTTACTGTGGAACATAAAAAAAACTATGGAAAGAAATGCGACATGAACTAAATCTAAATGCCCACAAATCATTACACCTCCCGTTAATGGATAATCCTGACTTCCAAGAGGGCCAGGCACACTACCCGTTTAATATATGGAGGCTGGGAGGGGTGTCCAAGATTGGTGATTTGGTGGACATGCGGGGCTCGAGGCCGCTCACGTTCCAGGAGGCCACTACTAAATACCCAACTCTGAGGGCCTTTCCTGTGGCCTTTCTTTTGGCTCAACACTATATTTCGTCCACTATTAGATGTTTTTCACCTGGGGACTGGGATAATCCGATGGATAAAATGTTGAAACAAACCCCTAGGGTTAAGAAGGCAATCTCGACTACATATGGGTACTTTCGGAACGTCCTAGACTACTCGAGGGGTTCGGGAGGGGTTATGTCTTGGAGAGACTGTCTCCCGAACGTTGAAATTACAGACATAATGGCGGCACATGTTAAAACCTGCAAATTATTTCCCTCTTCTAGATATAAAGAAATGTCTCTCAATATTTTGCATAGGACTTATCTGTCGCCCCATAGACGACACTTGATAGGACTTGCTGACACACATGCATGTTGGAAATGTGGCACTCCTCAGGCGGATATGCTTCACTGCTTGTGGACATGTCCTTTAATCAGACAGTTTTGGATTCAGATACGAAACTACTTGACGGCCAATCTGGTAAATTATTGGAGTTTGTCTCCGGAGTGGGCGCTCTTTGGTATTAAACCACCAAATCAGCGCCTCTCTTTGGGCAGTAAAAAACTGTTGCTGGCAGTTAGTTTGGCGGCTAGAAAAACCATCCTGCAGGTGTGGATAGCGAAGGATCCACCAACTTTATCATTATTTAAAGCCAAATTATTTTACCTTTTCAGGATGGAATGGATAAGTGTCCTGCTGGAAAAAGACACCAAGATACACAATTTCTTTGAGGTTTGGGAGAGTTATATAATGACCTTGACAACGACGGTTAGGAAACAGCTCCATGACTCATTGTCCAACACAGAATGGTTTCTAACTAGAATGGCTGCGGGAGATCCGCCAATTGTGCTTTAAACGTTAATTGACATACGGGGCACTGTGGGGGCGTTGGGGGGGGAATAGGGTATGGCACGGGTGTTACACATATGTGTACATACACGTATGTGTATATTTTTTTATTTATTTTTTTAGTTTTTTTTAATTATTTTAATTTCTTTCTTTTCTCTTGTTCGAAAATATATATATGGGTCAGTCGGCTGAGTTGAATTTCGGATCCGTAAATCAGACGATCTTTAGAGATCATGATACTTACAATTGTGATGCTATTGACTGCTTATAACAGATATATCCCTTGATTAAGGACTCAACTGTACTTTTCTTGTTCTGTTTCCTTATACAGGTTGAGTCTCCCTTATCCAAAATGCCTGGGACCAGAGGTATTTTGGATATCGGATTTTTCCGTATTTTGGAATAATTGCATACCACAATGAGATATCATGGTGATGGAACCTAAATCTAAGCACATAATGCATTTATGTTACATATACACCTTATACACACAGCCTGAAGGTCATTTTAGCCAATATTTTTTATAACTTTGTGCATTAAACAAAGTATGTCTACATTCACACAATTCATTTATGTTTCATATACACCTTATACACACAGCCTGAAGGTCATTTAATACAATATTTTTAATAACTTTGTGTATTAAACAAAGTTTGTGTACATTGAGCCATCAAAAAACAAAGGTTTCACTATCTCACTCTCACTCAAAAAAGTCTGTATTTCGGAATATTCCGTATTTCGGAATATTTGGATATGGGATACTCAACCTGTAATACCCTACTATCTAAGATTTGAGACATATTGAACATTTATGTATGTATAACATGTATTGCTTCAATAAAAAATTTATGTTAAAAAAAAAAACATTAAAAACTTTTAACAGCAAACTAATAAAAAAAAACAGTAAAATATTTTTATGGTAAATGATAAAATTGGTATGTGTAAAAACAATTGCTGGTAAGAGTAATTTGTAACTGCAGTGTTTGGCAATTATTTGCTCTACAGGTGACTTAGATTGCCAATTACCAGCTAAATATGGGCCAACACACTTGTAGCAGAAGTTCGCCAGGGCTGAGTAGCTGCAGATTTACTCCTAGGCTGCGTTTAGCTAGCGAACATTTGTTGTGTACTTATGTTGCCTTATAGGTAATTGTCCGCACTTAGTATAATATTAGGCCATAAGATGTTGTCTGAATCAAAATATAATTCATTATAAATAGGCGATGTTACCATAGTGGACAGTATACTGGATATATATAGTAAGGAATAGATATGAAATAAGTTTGAATGTATGAGGTAATGTTTAGCTGATTTAAGAGATTAGGTTTGTGTATGTGTTTATATAGATATACTGTATATTTGTGTTTTACTGCAAGATGGTAAAACAGTGTAGGGAACAGGTTTATTCTGCTCTAGTCATAAATAAGGCCAGAGAGGTTACAGTAAGATCAAGAGTCATTGTAGAGAAAATGTATTAGGCCATAAATGATAATAGGTGTGTGACAGAGCTCTGTTGGTCATTGGAATTCACAGGTGTGCTTACAGTAGATCAGAATCAAGGTGCAATACCTATCGCAATTATAAAACTGGTTTGTCTATTGTCCAGTAAAGGTTAAAAGCTAGGGAGCATAAATTAACTACTATGAAAAGAGATCACATCCATTGATAAAACATTGTGTAACCGACCCCAGGAAAACTTGTCAATACAACAGAACTTTGGATGAAAAGACATTCCAGATTTTACAATACTATACTTGCTTAAGGCAGTGTGGACACCACACTTTTATGACACCATGCCTCCGTGAACAGGACACGACAGCCCAGTTCAATGTTTGTTTTATTACACCTTGGAATCTGTCAAAACCTATAATTATGTACTTCATTGGAAACTGTGGGGATATACTAGTTTTGAATTGGTAGAATATAGGATAAAAAGCAGCAGACTTTTAGTTAGGAGTTAGAGGAAGAAGGAGGGAGGAGAAGGAGGGAGAAGAAAGGAAGGAGAAGGAGAAGGAAGGAAGTCAGTCGGGAGGAGAAGTCATGGAGAACATGCAGAAGGAATGATCCTTGGGATGGCAATCTTTAACTTGCAAGTATAAACTATGATAGTAATTGAAACTGTTTGTGAAACTTATGTCATGTTGTTTTATGTTATGTAACGAAGGAAGCATAGCATAGCTTAATATAATAATTAGTATATATATCACTACTGTGTATATCTTATTCTGTACGATTTGATCTGCCTGTAAATAAAGAATCATATAAAAAGAGCGGTAATATTCAAGTTTGAACTCTCTTTAAGGAATCTTAATTTCATAATTTCATAAGTCATATATATATATATATAAGGACTGTGTAGCAAGCAAGGTGTTCCTGTTAGAGGTGGTGAAGTATCATTCCAATCCCTCAATTTACAAGAACAGGCGGCACTCCTGGGTCTTGGTGAAATAAATTCAAGTGTATTTGGAAAAACACTAAGATAGATGGCACATTACGCCAACGTTTCAGCGCCACGCAGGGCGCTTTTTTCAAGGCTGTGTGCTATTGCTGCAAACAAAAAACAGAATAATGTGTTTGTCTTACCTTTTAAACCCCGTAGTGAGAGGAATCGGCTGACGGTGCTGCGGGCACTGGCGTCCAGCGGGGCTTCCGGTAGGCGTTCCCTTCACTCAGCCCGGACGTGACGTCGCTGGTTGCTAGGGAACCCGCGGGCGTCCCTGCTGCCGCAGTTAACTCAATGCTCCAGTCAGACCTAGAAAAATGTGACACCGGTGTGTGAAATCATCTGTCATGTTAGAATTATGTGCATATGTAGATGCTACTAGTGTAAACTGTGAGGAAATGCGTGAGCATATTAAAAGGTTAAAAAAGCCTGTGAAGGCTGTACCAGATCATGAAGCTAGGATATTAGCACCAATATAGATGCTGATTTGTGTGGTACATGTTTTACAAATGTTATATACTTATGTGAGATAATCATTTTGATGCAAATGAGTTATATGTACTTGTTGTACCAATACCACAGTGTCTATGTATCAATGGAACCATATGACAAATAATGAAGTAAATAAATGGGAATATTGTGAAAGTCTACCTGTTTGTGTGTAATGTTGAAAGGAGACAGGAGACAGCATGACTGGGGTACTATATAACTTAAAAGACGTTGGATCACCGTGCTGCCAAGGTGTTACTAATTAAATTCTATAGGGTAATAAAAATAGAAGAGAATTCCAAAGAGTGCTATGTGTGGTGGTCAGATGCTTATTACATTGGATGGCTTGCCCGAAGGGGGCCAAATTATTGCCAAAAAACACTCCAAGCAACGTGTTCATTGAGACCATGTGGGGTCAATGTGGACAATCGATATATCCATTCTATTTCCCTTTGGGCTAGGATTTTAGCTCGATCTCCTCCTCTTGCGCTTGCTGGAATGTGATCCACAATTATATGTCTCAAATGGTGTAATTGATGTTGTGCTTGCTTGAAGTGTCTTGCTACCGGTTGATCATTCGGTTTACCCTCCAGAGCTGCCTTGATGGCTGACCTGTGTAAAGCCATTCGTTCTCGAAAGGTACGAATGGTTTGGCCCACGTATAGTAAGCCACAGGGACATGAAATGACGTATATCACAAATTGTGACAAACACGTTACATGATGGCGAATTTTCAATGTCTTCTTACTGATGGGATGAATAAACTGTGGACCTGTGTCCATGTGCTTGCATGTGGTGCATGTGAGGCACCTTTGACATCCCGTTTTGTATGCTGTATGTTTTCTTTGGGTGACGTCCGTTTTTACTAATAAATCTCTGAGGTTACGTCCCCTTTTGAAGCATGGCATAATTGTTGTGTTTTTGAATACTGGTAATGTTGGATCCGTGTTGACGATGGGCCACAACGCCCGTGTGGCCCTTGTAGTAACTGAGCTGGCCGTAGTGTATTCTGTGATAAAAGGTATCTTCTTTAAGGGTTGTTGCTTTTTGGAGACTAGTAGTTGTTCTCTGGGTATACCTGAGATCTCTTGTTTAATGTCCGCCAACTGTTTCTGATTGTATCCTCTTTGTATAAACTTGAATACTACTTGGTCCAGTGCACTATCCAGTTGTTCCCTGTTACTGGTAATTCGGGCTACACGTAGCATTTGAGACCTTGGTAAGCCCTTTTTTAGTGCTGGCGGATGAAAGCTGTTCTTTCTCAATAATGTGTTTCGATCCGTTGGTTTATGATATACCGATGTGGTGATGGTCTCATTGCAAATGTTTATTTCAACGTCCAAAAAATGTATAGACTCCATGCTGGTTTCTGTGGTGAGTTTGATTGGCGTGTCACTGTGGTTGATGTTATTTAGAAGATCCTTCAGCTCATCTTCCGTGCCGGTCCAAAATAGTAGAAGATCATCTATGTAACGTGTGTACAATAGTGACTTGCCTCGTATATCTTCTGAACCTAGATGTTGCTGTTCAAATGCATACATATACACGTTAGCATAACTCGGGGATACATTGGATCCCATTGAGCATCCTGCGAGTTGTACGAAATAATCGCCGTTATGTAAAAAGTAATTGTGTGTTAGGATGTATTCCAGAAGTTTCATGAATAAAGGTATATAGATGGCATTGAAGTTCTGCGAGGTCAGAAATTGTTGCATTGCTGCAAGGCCTTCAGAATGAGGAATGACCGTGTACAAACTTTGTACATCCATGGTACACATGATTGTATTCTTCGGTACTTTAGATATTTCCCGTAACTTAAGCAATAATTGAGTGGTATCTTTTAAATATGTGGTTTGTTTGCTGACCAGTGGTTGTAGTAATGTGTCTAAAAAGATGGAAATCGGCTGTATCAGTGATCCTCTTGCTGATGTAATCGGACGACCGGGAGGATGCAGTGGATTTTTGTGTAATTTAGGGACAGTGTACAATACTGGAACCACAGGATGCGGTTGTTTCAAAGCAGCTGCAGTTTTGGAATCCAAATGTCCATCTGATACTGCTTGTTTAAGGATGTTGTCTATTTCCAATTTGTATTGTACAGTGGGATTATTGCGTAATTTTTTGTACGTGATGGGGTCCCTTAGCTGTCGGTCAATTTCAGCAATGTAGTCCTTCCTGTCCTGTATGACTATTGCTCCCCCTTTATCCGCCGGCGGTATAATAATGTCCATGTAGGAACTGAGATCTTTTAGAGCTTGTTGTTCTTGTGCGGTGATGTTTTTGTATATGGACGGAGCTGCTTGGTCATATCTTTTTATTGAGGAGTCCAGTAGTCTGGAAAAAGTTTTTATAGCAGCGTTATTGGACTTCCAAAAGTCGATCTGGACGGCAGGTTGACAAGTGGTTCACTGGTGATGGGTGTGTGTTGATATTGAAAGTGCTCCTTGAGTCTTAATGTTCTGCTGAATCGATGTTGTTCAACTGTCCATTTAAAGTCATTATGAGGGTTGGTGGGTATGAACGAAAGTCCCTTTTTTAGGACTTGTTTTTCTGGATCCGTGAGAATTCTTGAAGATAAGTTGAAGACTAAGTCTTCTTCTTGTACCTCGCACCACGTGGTGGTTTTCCTGAGTCTGAGGTTTTGTCCCCCCCGTCTGGTGGGTCTTGTCCTCCGGGTTCGTGTGCAGTCTTCGTAGCAACCCCTAAAGGGGCCTGTTTAGGAGATTTGGAGCCATCTGTTTCATACCCACGGAAATCGCTATCAGAGTTGGATGAATATGTGCGTCTTCCTGATTGGGCTCTTCTATCCCTCCAGGATTGTCGTTGGGTTCTTCTGCCTCCTGGCCGTGCCTCTGTTATGCCGTATAACCATCGGTACACCCGATTGTCTTCGTAATCAATGTTGACAGTTTGGAGTTTGGATCTCTTGAATGTTATGAGATCCCGTTTGTATTTATCCAATTGAATTTTCAATTTCTCCCAAGTACTGGCATATTGTGCATCGTTGAGTACTGTCTGATGGTCTGTAGTGTATTGGGCAATGGTGCTTCTGTATTTTTTTAATTCCTTTCCCGATTCTTCTATAACCAGCAGCATGAGGTCCATGCTGCATTTATTGAGGACTGATATCCAACGGTGGCAGAATTCGGGGCTGTTTCTGCCTATGGTGGGGACATTTTTAACTCTGAACCCCCTGGGGATGCGCTTGGCCCGGAAATAGTCAGACAGCGAAGTTCCGTGTAACAAGAAGTCCACTTCTTTTTTCTTTAGTCTTAAAAGAGTAGACTTTCACAATATTCCCATTTATTTACTTCATTATTTGTCATATGGTTCCATTGATACATAGACACTGTGGTATTGGTACAACAAGTACATATAACTCATTTGCATCAAAATGATTATCTCACATAAGTATATAACATTTGTAAAACATGTACCACACAAATCAGCATCTATATTGGTGCTAATATCCTAGCTTCATGATCTGGTACAGCCTTCACAGGCTTTTTTAACCTTTTAATATGCTCACGCATTTCCTCACAGTTTACACTAGTAGCATCTACATATGCACATAATTCTAACATGACAGATGATTTCACACACCGGTGTCACATTTTTCTAGGTCTGACTGGAGCATTGAGTTAACTGCGGCAGCAGGGACGCCCGCGGGTTCCCTAGCAACCAGCGACGTCACGTCCGGGCTGAGTGAAGGGAACGCCTACCGGAAGCCCCGCTGGACGCCAGTGCCCGCAGCACCGTCAGCCGATTCCTCTCACTACAGGGTTTAAAAGGTAAGACAAACACATTATTCTGTTTTTTGTTTGCAGCAATAGCACACAGCCTTGAAAAAAGCGCCCTGCGTGGCGCTGAAACGTTGGCGTAATGTGCCATCTATCTTAGTGTTTTTCCAAATACACTTGAATTTATTTCACCAAGACCCAGGAGTGCCGCCTGTTCTTGTAAATTGAGGGATTGGAATGATACTTCACCACCTCTAACAGGAACACCTTGCTTGCTACACATTGCGTTTGTGGAAGGCACCAGGGCAGATGTGGATTTTAATGAGTGCCTACTAAAACAATCTCATATATATAAGGACTGCATATATTTATCAGCCACTTAGTAAGCCTGACCATTAATGCAGATATATATGATAAATGCATATTAATTGAAATATATCCATATATTAAATACCATATATGATATATTAAATATTAATATTCATAAATATTGATTCCATTACCATAGTGGACAGTATACTGGATATATATAGTAAGGAATAGATATGAAATAAGTTTGAATGTATGAGGTAATGTTTAGCTGATTTAAGAGATTAGGTTTGTGTATGTGTTTTATATAGATATACTGTATATTTGTGTTTTACTGCAAGATGGTAAAACAGTGTAGGGAACAGGTTTATTCTGCTCTAGTCATAAATAAGGCCAGAGAGGTTACAGTAAGATCAAGAGTCATTGTAGAGAAAATGTATTAGGCCATAAATGATAATAGGTGTGTGACAGAGCTCTGTTGGTCATTGGAATTCACAGGTGTGCTTACAGTAGATCAGAATCAAGGTGCAATACCTATCGCAATTATAAAACTGGTTTGTCTATTGTCCAGTAAAGGTTAAAAGCTAGGGAGCATAAATTAACTACTATGAAAAGAGATCACATCCATTGATAAAACATTGTGTAACCGACCCCAGGAAAACTTGTCAATACAACAGAACTTTGGATGAAAAGACATTCCAGATTTTACAATACTATACTTGCTTAAGGCAGTGTGGACACCACACTTTTATGACACCATGCCTCCGTGAACAGGACACGACAGCCCAGTTCAATGTTTGTTTTATTACACCTTGGAATCTGTCAAAACCTATAATTATGTACTTCATTGGAAACTGTGGGGATATACTAGTTTTGAATTGGTAGAATATAGGATAAAAAGCAGCAGACTTTTAGTTAGGAGTTAGAGGAAGAAGGAGGGAGGAGAAGGAGGGAGAAGAAAGGAAGGAGAAGGAGAAGGAAGGAAGTCAGTCGGGAGGAGAAGTCATGGAGAACATGCAGAAGGAATGATCCTTGGGATGGCAATCTTTAACTTGCAAGTATAAACTATGATAGTAATTGAAACTGTTTGTGAAACTTATGTCATGTTGTTTTATGTTATGTAACGAAGGAAGCATAGCATAGCTTAATATAATAATTAGTATATATATCACTACTGTGTATATCTTATTCTGTACGATTTGATCTGCCTGTAAATAAAGAATCATATAAAAAGAGCGGTAATATTCAAGTTTGAACTCTCTTTAAGGAATCTTAATTTCATAATTTCATAAGTCATATATATATATATATAAGGACTACATATATTTATCAGCCACTTAGTAAGCCTGACCATTAATGCAGATATATATGATAAATGCATATTAATTGAAATATATCCATATATTAAATACCATATATGATATATTAAATATTAATATTCATAAATATGATTCCATAAATCAATATTGGCGACCACGAATTGGACTTGTTATTACTGAATCTGATTATCTGATTTATAATATTTATGAGGAGTAGCAAATGCTATAAGCTGGCTACCAAATCTGCAGAATCACGGTGGGGATGTATCTATGAAAATTTATTACCATTGTGTAATGTCAATTTTGTATTCTGTATAACCTAGGATAAATGTGTTAGTGCAATATACGTTATTTTAACTAACATAATATCTATTAGGAAGCAGCACCAATGGCTATAAGCCTGCTGGCAAAGTACAAGATCACAGTGGAATAGGTTACAAATGAGAATAAAGAATTTAAAGGCCTAGAATAGAAAATGTGCACAGTGGAAATGAGTATTTCCAAATAAATGTATAAATGTACCAGGTATTAGAGTTTAACCTTAAGACACCGGTCAATCTTAAGGAGAGGATACCGTCAGTACAAAAACAAGGAATATAAAAATTTAGCATTGTAAATGATTGCAATGTTAAAAATGCAAAAGTTTTCTGTAGCATTAAGAAAAATGCGCAGAACTGCGGCTTTAGAAGCCAAACAGAAATGTAAAGAAGAATCAGGTTCTCGTCTTCGTAAGGCGTGCCTGACCATTAATGCAAAAATGCATTCATTATTTAAGTCCCTTAAACAGAAAAATAAACAGAAAAAGTTTGGGGCAGAAGCAAAAAGCCTGGCAGATTGTAAGCAAACTGTCATGACCTCTCAGGAGGGGATAAAAGAAAGTACAAGGGAGAATATTGTAGATGTAGGTGAGACTCAGGACAGCATTGTCCATGTGCAGCACACAGAGTCTGCTATGGTCACACAGACCACCAGCAGAACAGCCTCTTTGGTAAATGAAGAAAGTAGCAATGTGCAGGATGTGTCTATCATCAGACAGCACATTAATGTAAAGGAGGTAGCAGCAATAGGAGATGTCCCCTATACTGTGTCTAGTAAGGGGGAAGATCAGTGTAATTCAGATTATGAGTATTCTGCTGAATACACTCTCAGAGTTCCCAATGTAAATGAAGAATTTGTTATGCCCTTAGGCAAAGGTGAATTGTCCGCAGATTTAAACACTGATAGCAGCAGTACAGTGCACACAGGGGTGGAGAAGTTCCCCATGGTGAAAACTCCCATGGCAACCAGAGTTGCAAACCTTGAAATGTATTCACCTGGAAACATGTTTAAAGGGGAAATCCATGAAATTAATTCAGGAATGCATGTTTACAAACAAGGTTCCCAAACTTTTGTAACCCCCACACAACACTCAGAGACATCTAGTGATGGTGCAAATGTTTGCATGCTCTCAGAGAGACCACATGCAGAGTGTCATTCTGCAAACCACACACCAATTAACAATGACAAAAAGGATCACCAGGATGAAAATGTTTTTATGCCCTGGTGCCATAACCATTTTATTACAGGTGTGGAAAGACAGAAAGCCCTGGGACCTGCAATACATATTTGGCAAAGTCTAACAAGTTTCTCTCCCCACAAAAGTAGGTTTTTTCAGAAGCTCCAAGATTCTTCCAGACTAAGGAGCCATGCCAAGCAGCAAACGCTATGGTTGAAGACAGTCTGGGCCCAGGCTGCATCACAAGGGAGTATGGTCACAAGTGAATACGGTAGTATCATTCCTTTACTTGTTAGATCCAATGTAGCCATTGTTTGCTTTGATGTTCAAACAGCCACAGTTTCCAAATTAAACCTGCATCATATCTGCAGCGACAATTGTGCTGTCATTGACACACAATGTGACAGGAAAGATTGGCACAGGCCAGAAACAATTGTTTGTTTGTTCTTCAATCTTTAAAGACACATTTGTAAATTCTGTACCTGATAACATGCAGCAGATAGGACAGAATGCATAGCAAGCTATGTTAAATCACTGTATAAATATCTGTGATATTCATTGTATGTATTTTTGTTTGATTCATAGTAATCCTGGCAACCTGTATACAGAATGGTGCAAGACTCCAAAAAGACTCCAATTTACAAGGGAAAAGGTCTTCATTAACCCTTTCATCGCTGCTATCCAGCAAAATCTACATAGCATCCCTAAAGACTGATATATGGACAAATCCTCAAGGAGTTTTCCAGTTTCACAAGAAAGGGGAATGTTTTCATTAACCTTTTCATCACAAGTAATCATTACTTGTCTTTCAAACTACATGTACACTCCCAAAACAGTGTACAGCACATCTCATCACTGTGATTATACAGAACTGTCTCATCCCTTCATATACCTTAATCACATATATGTAAATATTTGTCTGATATATATTTTATATCATTGTATTATATACCTTGTAAATATTTTATGTTTTTTTTATATATTACACAGTAGATACTACCTATGCTTCCTTCGTAAAAGCTTCAAAAGTAATTAAATATCTAATACAGGATGGTATACCGCGTTATAACAAATTGGGACAAGATTATTAAGTGGGATGAATAATTCTCTTAATAAAGACTGTAACAAGTCAAAGGGAATTATTTGTAGCGTAACAGGGTCAACTGTATATGCACATGGCTGCATATAAAATAATATTGGATGGAATTAGATATATTTAAAGCCATTCCTAAATGATATTTAATATCTGTTTGAAGCAAAATTATATTCATTTATTGTATTGATAGGATGTTACTATATACACATCAAAAGCATTTTAAATAATTATTAGTCAAAATATAGGTAGGATAGAAAACGCCTTTATATGGGTTAAACTGGTATAAGTTTATTTAAGATTGAGATGTATAAATAGGTTCAAGGTAGAATAAGGAGACTTAAGACTGCATGGTAATTTATTCAGTGAGGAAATACAGTAAACAGAGTAGGTGTACTACTCGCAGCCATTTTTGGTACTATTGCCCGAAGACAATTAAGACCTACTAATAACAAGCAAAGAAAGAAAGAAAGACTGGTTCATATATGACTGTTCTATTCAAAATCACAACCTGTTTTGTGCAAAGCAATATGGACACTGGTCACAACTGCGGTATTGGATAAACGCAAAGGAAACAGAACTGCTAAATACTGTATAAAGACCATTACCGAGGGTCATCACAAGTACTGAGTTGCAAACTCAAGATCATAGTACGCAAAATACACAGCCCTCTGCGTCAAACAGCGAAATGGCAAGCAAAGGAGCAGCTGCTATGAAGAATTCTACTTCAACTGCCTCCATAATGCAGACGCAAGGCGTCTCCAATTGCAAGCAAACCACGCAGATGACAGTCTTATCCCAGTAAATTGCTACAGCCAAGAACAGCAAAAATGTCCAAATGTACTGATCCAGATACAGAAAAAAGGTCTACAATTGGGCTATGGTATTCCAAATGTCTGTAGAAATTAGTTTTCCTCATGAATACTGAATAAAAACCTCAGTCTTGGTCTGCTTTAGTTAAAAAGTAGAATAAGGTTAGGTAAGCTAAGAATTTTTAGAGATTTTTAAAAATCATAATGGTTATTATTATTACACTTATGGTATATATTATGGTTACAACAAAAGTTATGTTTTGAAGAAATTTTGAAATGTATTTGGAAGCAATTACGCTAGTTTAATGTGTGGCCAATCAAAATAATTTCTCATGGCCACAAGGGGGCGACTGTTGCCTTATAGGTAATTGTCCGCACTTAGTATAATATTAGGCCATAAGATGTTGTCTGAATCAAAATATAATTCATTATAAATAGGCGATGTTACCATAGTGGACAGTGTACTGGATATATATAGTAAGGAATAGATATGAAATAAGTTTGAATGTATGAGGTAATGTTTAGCTGATTTAAGAGATTAGGTTTGTGTATGTGTTTATATAGATATACTGTATATTTGTGTTTTACTGCAAGATGGTAAAACAGTGTAGGGAACAGGTTTATTCTGCTCTAGTCATAAATAAGGCCAGAGAGGTTACAGTAAGATCAAGAGTCATTGTAGAGAAAATGTATTTGGCCATAAATGATAATAGGTGTGTGACAGAGCTCTGTTGGTCATTGGAATTCACAGGTGTGCTTACAGTAGATCAGAATCAAGGTGCAATACCTATCGCAATTATAAAACTGGTTTGTCTATTGTCCAGTAAAGGTTAAAAGCTAGGGAGCATAAATTAACTACTATGAAAAGAGATCACATCCATTGATAAAACATTGTGTAACCGACCCCAGGAAAACTTGTCAATACAACAGAACTTTGGATGAAAAGACATTCCAGATTTTACAATACTATACTTGCTTAAGGCAGTGTGGACACCACACTTTTATGACACCATGCCTCCGTGAACAGGACACGACAGCCCAGTTCAATGTTTGTTTTATTACACCTTGGAATCTGTCAAAACCTATAATTATGTACTTCATTGGAAACTGTGGGGATATACTAGTTTTGAATTGGTAGAATATAGGATAAAAAGCAGCAGACTTTTAGTTAGGAGTTAGAGGAAGAAGGAGGGAGGAGAAGGAGGGAGAAGAAAGGAAGGAGAAGGAGAAGGAAGGAAGTCAGTCGGGAGGAGAAGTCATGGAGAACATGCAGAAGGAATGATCCTTGGGATGGCAATCTTTAACTTGCAAGTATAAACTATGATAGTAATTGAAACTGTTTGTGAAACTTATGTCATGTTGTTTTATGTTATGTAACGAAGGAAGCATAGCATAGCTTAATATAATAATTAGTATATATATCACTACTGTGTATATCTTATTCTGTACGATTTGATCTGCCTGTAAATAAAGAATCATATAAAAAGAGCGGTAATATTCAAGTTTGAACTCTCTTTAAGGAATCTTAATTTCATAATTTCATAAGTCATATATATATATATAAGGACTGCATATATTTATCAGCCACTTAGTAAGCCTGACCATTAATGCAGATATATATGATAAATGCATATTAATTGAAATATATCCATATATTAAATACCATATATGATATATTAAATATTAATATTCATAAATATGATTCCATAAATCAATACTTATAACCATCAGCTATGCATTTCTGCACAAAACACGCCTACTGCCGTTTGCATACTCCCACACTAGCCGTCCACTTTCACGCCCATTTCGTTAGATAGCGAAGCCAAGCCTCTGCTCCGCCTGTCACACCCTGTTTTCGTTAGCGTAGTACGTTCTGAAAATCCGTTTGTATTTTTGCACAAGCGACGTAACACTGGCTTTGCGCACGCGCATTGTTGCTTTTGCGCATGCACAGTTTGCAACTTTTCGCCGATTGCGATGCGATGAACTGCTGCAAACAACTCGGAATGAGGGCCAATATGTGAAACCACATTTCCCTTAGATCAATCATTTAAAAGATAACAGGGTCTTCAAACCAGAAATAACCAGTTTTGACCGGTCTGGTGGGGTGTGTGATGTCATGTTGATGTCATAATAGCAACTGCCTATATCAGGGTTCTCGCAAATACCTCCAGAGGCCTGGCACAGCATAGCACACTGGCAGAAGGTTAGTGACTGGACAAAGATAAGGGCAGTTTAGTTTGAATCATCGACAGACTTTTAGCATGACTATTATAATATATGACTTATGACCTTGGGGATAGCATAGTATTGGATAAAAACAAAATCTCACACATACTGGGACAGTGCTGTTACTTAACAACCACAAGCGCCTGCAAATGGGTCATTACAGATATTTTAAGAGCGCTGTCTAGATGGGCCTATAATGCTCCTAATTAAATCCTTTATGTGCAGCCGCACCTATGACATCTCCTTGGAGTTGTTTGTTGATCCTATAATGTTGCAAATTAAATCCTTTATTCTCTCTCTCTCTGCCTGCCTAAATCCCAGTGTGCCCGTATTGCAGGCTGATCCATTTTTATTAATGTGCAGAAGTGTAAGAGAATTATATTGTGCTTTAATCATTACTTTAGTTTTTATCCAATACTATATACAGATGTAGCCATGCTGATCATGTCTACATCTGAGGTAAATGTGCATCCTCAACACAGCTATGCGCGCCTGCGCCTAGCCATGCCGAGTTGCGGCATTTGCCACTCCCATCCATGCAAATGGGGCACACACACGTTTTAGATGTCCAGACGTCCGCGATGCGGTCGCACCTAACAAGGCGTAATCATGGAATGATGTAGCCACGACGAGAATGGCTACATTTGTACAGGTGTAATCCCTTTTAGCATCAGAAATGAATGCTATGGTGGTTATGACAGTCCCCCCCCCCTCACTTCCATTCATCTCTTGCTCTCTTTTTTCACTCTCTCATCATTGACGTGTAGGTGCATTCTTCTCCAGGCCGGGTAAAAGGTCAAAATAGCAGATGTGAGGTGACAGATGGGATGACTGGGTTAGAACTTAGTGCAAGGTTAGTAGGTGGGTGATCTGGGCAAACTCTGCATAGTCTCTTAATGCCTAGAGGGACGGGCTGTCCTTCAGCCATGGATCCCCAGAGGTTTCCTCCACAAGGGGTTTTTTCCTCTCCTGAGTGCTGAAGGATGACTGTTCATGAGTCATGAGGCTTCCGCCATCTTGTTCCTCTTATAGGACCAATCTTAGTCCGAAATTCCCGATTTTATAACGCAGAGTAAATAATAATATTAATAATTACAAAATAATAATCATCATAAGAAGAAGAAGAAGAAGAAGAAGAAAAAGAAAAGAAAGGCTAAATTTTACTTAAAATAAATGTATTATTTTATAAATATATTTTGCTTGAAGTTGTCGTTATTCTCAAAAGGTGAAGAAATTACAAATATTTCGGAAGACAAATATATTAGGAGAGTTAAGGCCCATACACACTTTCCGATAAAATGAGCAACGTCGCTCATTTTCCCCCTCCCTGAGCGACGTTGCTCATTTTATCGACAAGTGTGTATGCCGCCAGCGACGACCGATGTGGGTCAGCAACGATTGTCGCTGTCGGCAGTGCATGCATGCAGGATCTGGACTGTTGTCCAGGACTGGCATGCACGGCTGGCGGAGGCGTAACGTCACTGAGTGATATGAGCGGTCATATCGCTCAGTGTGTACAGTCGGCCACCGACCGGCCGGCCTGGGAGGGGAAACATTAGATGACGTCACTCATAGAGCGACATCGTCTAATGTGTACGGACCTTTAGAAGTACCATGCATTGTTTATTCTACACAAGAGAGTGCCAGGCGATGCAGCCATGTTGGGTGCACCATATAGGTTACACTGTGCGATTAGCAAAACATGGCAGTAAGGCATCAAAGGGTAAAATGAAAAGCAACTAACAGGACACCAGGGGCCAAACGTAATAGAGTGAGAGTTTCAGAAAGTGAGAGATTTAGTAAGGTTTTCAGTTGTTTTTTTAAAAGTGGCAATCATTTACACTGCAAAACCAGGTTGATCTTGTTGTGTAAATGATTGCCACTTTAAAAAAAAACTGCAAAACCTTACCAAATCTCTCACTTTTTGAAACTGTCACTCTATTACATTTGGCCCCTGGGGCCTAGTTCAGACCTGATCGCTAGGCTGCGTTTACGTACAGTGGGCAATCAGGTCTAAACTGCGTATGCACCGCAATGTGCAGGCACATCGCATGGATACAAAGCGGATGGGTTTGTGCGAAGTATCCATTCGCATGGGCGATCACAAGGAGATTGACAGGAAGAAGGCATTTGTGGGTGGCAACTGACCGTTTTTCTGGGAGTGTTTGGAAAAATGCAGGCATGTCCAAGCGTTTGCAGGGAGGGTTCCTGATGTCAGTTCCGGTCCCGGACAGGCTGAAGTGTTCGCAACGGCTGAGTAAGTCCTGGGCTACTCAGAGACTGCACAAAATCTGTTTGTACAGCTCTGCTACACGTGCGTTCGCACACTTGCAAAGTGAAAATACACTCCCCTATGGGCGGCGACTATGCAAACGCAGTACTGCAAAAAAAACCTAGCGAGTGAACAAGTCTGAATTAGCCCCCTATTTCTGCAGAATACACATTAGTAAAATGGTCGTACTCTGTAATTGCTTTTAGATAATTTTCTCCTTTATAACATTTTTAATGTGAGCTGAGGGGAAAATAACAAAAGAGGGTCCAGTTACATTTTTAAATAATTTACAAAAAAATAATCTGACCAAAAAATAAAAAATAAAACGTTATTATAATTCCCAACACTCCGAAGATGGTAAGCTCATATTGTGAATTGCATCAAATATTTCTATGAATCCCACATAATCACTGTTACACACTGGTTCTCACTGAGTGGAGGTTGAGGCGAGAGGGGTGTCATTTAGCTCCCCAGTGATTGTATGCAACAGGCTGCAGAGCAGATCACTGGAAGTGTTGTGGATCTCTGATAATCTTAGGTCTCTGAGGAGCTAAGTGAAAAACTACTGTCTCCCACTGTGAAGCTAACACATTGGAACTAATTCAGACTTGATCGTAGCAGCAAATTTGTTAGCAGATGGGCAAAACTATGGCGGTGATTCAGAACTGATCGCACACTAGCTTTTTTTGCTGTGCTGCAATCAGGTCAGAACTGCGCATGCGTATGCACCGCAATGCACAGGCGCGTCGCTCGGGTACAAAGTTGATCATTGCTGTGCGATGGGTTTTACCAAGAATCCATTCGCACAGCCGATCGCAATGACCATTTTCAGGGATTGGTTGGAAAACGCAGGCGTGTCCAAGCGTTTGCAGGGCGGGTGTCTGACGTCAATTCCGGTCCCGGACAGGCTTAAGTGATCGCAGCAGCTGAGTAAGTCCTGGGCTATTTAGAAACTGCAAAAGATCTTTTTGTACCGCTCGGCTGCACATGCGTTCGCACACTTGCACAGCTAAAATACACTCCCCTGTAGGCGGTGACTATCTGATCGCAGCGCTGCAAAAAACTGCTAGCGAGCAATCAGGTCTGAATTAGGCCCCATGTGCACTGCAGGTGGGGCAGATATAACATGTGCAGAGAGAGGCAGATTCAGGTGGGTTATATTGTTTCTGTGCAGGGTAAATACTGGCTGCTTTATTTTTACACTGCAATTTAGATTTCAGTTTTAACACACCCCAACCAAATGTAACTCTCTCTGCACATGTTATATCTGCCCCCCCCCCCCCTGCAGTGCACATGGGGGGTCATGCCGAGTTGATCACTCGCTAGCAGTTTTTAGCAGCCGTGCAAACGCATAGTCGCCGCCCACGGGGGAGTGTATTTTTGCTTTGCAGGAATGCGAACGCCTGTGCAGCAGTGCGCCTGCAAACACATTTTGTGCAAAACAAGACCAGCCCTGTAGTTACTTATCCTGTGCGATGATTGCTGCGACGAGTGACACGCCAATGACGTCAGATACCCGCCCAGCAAACGCCCGGCCACGTCTGCGTTTTTCCAAACACTCCCAGAAAACGGTCACTTGACACCCAGAAATGCCCTCGTCCTATCAATCTCTTTGCGATCGGCTGTGCATTTGGAATCATCGCTAGAACCAGTGCAAAACCACAAAGGACTTTGTATCTGTACAACATGCGTGCGCATTGCGGTGCATATGCATGCGCAGATTAGCCATTTTTTTCACTGATCGCTACGCAGCGAACAACGGCAGCTAGCGATCAACTCGGAATGACCCCCCTTATTCAGTAAGGATTGCAATTTCTGCTAAGTAGCAGTTACTGCAATCAAATAGTTGCCGCCCAGAAATAAAGAAAAAACGCCCTTTGCAGAAATTGCTAATGCATCGCAAAATGCGGGCTGATCGCAAAACCATACGCAATTTCCGGAACATTGAAGATTTTTCCTGTATGCGCCAGACAAGGTCAACCACAATTCTTACGACACAAGAGGCTTAAAGTGGACATCACTGACGTCAGAGGCCCTCCTTAAAAATGCCTGGGCACACCTGCATTTTTTTAAAGACACACCCATAAAACGGCAGGTTTCTGCCCAGAAACGCTGGCTTCCTGTCAGTCAAATAGCATTCTAACAGTAGAATACCGCTGGCGGGCACAATCGCAGGCCGGCAGGGAGGAGCACACATTTGAATCCGGCCCATAATGTTGGCATTCGTTATCTAGATACTAAAATGTTGACATGTTCACAATGCCAACCACTACAATGTCAGTATTAAAGCTGGGTACACACTAGATGAGTACACATACAGCTAATAACTGAAGCATATTTGATGAAGTAACACTGACTTGTGGTTTGCCAACACTGTGTAATTTTCCATCTAACATCAACAAATATTTGATTTACTGGTAATCTGTAGATATTAACATCATTTTAAATACTTGCAAATCGTATTTCTTTCTGCAAACTTCACTGCTCTCTCATACAGCCACCACTCCTCCTCCTATTCTCATTTTACTACCAGTTTACACTAGAGATGAGCGGGTTCGGTTCCTCGGAAACCGAACCCGCCCGAACTTCAGGTTTTTTTACACGGGTCCGAGCGACTCGGATCTTCCCGCCTTGCTCGGTTAACCCGAGCGCGCCCGAACGTCATCATCCCGCTGTCGGATTCTCGCGAGGCTCGGATTCTATCGCGAGACTCGGATTCTATATAAGGAGCCGCGCGTCGCCGCCATTTTCACACGTGCATTGAGATTGATAGGGAGAGGACGTGGCTGGCGTCCTCTCCGTTTATAGAGAGTGAGACTAGAGTAGAGAGAGACACAGTATTATTTACTTTAGTAATTTTGGGGAGCATTAGGAGGAGTACTACTACTTGCTGAAGTGATAGTGTGACTGTATATCTGACTTGTGGGGGAGACAGTGGGGAGCAGTTAGAGTCTGAGAGCAGGAGTACATATTTTAACGTACAGTGCACACTTTTGCTGGCACTCTGCTGCCAGAGTGCCACACTGCCATTGTGACCACACTGACCACCAGTATATATTGTGATTGTCTGCTTAGGAGTACTACTTGCAAGTTGCTGATAGTGTGACCAGTGACCTGACCACCAGTTTAATTAATCACCACCAGTTTAATATATATATATATATATATATATATAATTGTATATAATATATATATAATTGTATATGTATACCACCTACCCGTGTTTTTTTTTTTTTCTTTCTTCTTGATACATACTACTATAGTAGCTTACTGTAGCAGTCTGCGGTGCTGCTGAGCTGACAGTGTCCAGCAGGTCCGTCATCAGTCATTACATAATAAATATATATACCTGTCCGGCTGCAGTACTAGTGATATTATATATATATATATATTAATTTCATCTCATTATCATCCAGTCTATATTAGCAGCAGACACAGTACGGTAGTCCACGGCTGTAGCTACCTCTGTGTCGGCAGTCGCTGGTCCATCCATAATTGTATACCACCTACCCGTGGTTTTTTTTTTCTCTTTCTTCTTGATACATACTACTATAGTAGCTTACTGTAGCAGTCTGCGGTGCTGCTGAGCTGACAGTGTCCAGCAGGTCCGTCATCAGTCATTACATAATAAATATATATACCTGTCCGGCTGCAGTACTAGTGATATTATATATATATATATATATATATTAATTTCATCTCATTATCATCCAGTCTATATTAGCAGCAGACACAGTACGGTAGTCCACGGCTGTAGCTACCTCTGTGTCGGCAGTCACTGGTCCATCCATAATTGTATACCACCTACCCGTGTTTTTTTTTTTCTCTTTCTTCTTGATACATACTACTATAGTAGCTTACTGTAGCAGTCTGCGGTGCTGCTGAGCTGACAGTGTCCAGCAGGTCCGTCATCAGTCATTACATAATAAATATATATACCTGTCCGGCTGCAGTACTAGAGATATTATATATATATATATATATTAATTTCATCTCATTATCATCCAGTCTATATTAGCAGCAGACACAGTACGGTAGTCCACGGCTGTAGCTACCTCTGTGTCGGCAGTCGCTCGTCCATCCATAAGTATACTAGTATCCATCCATCTCCATTGTTTACCTGAGGTGCCTTTTAGTTGTGCCTATTAAAATATGGAGAACAAAAATGTTGAGGTTCCAAAATTAGGGAAAGATTAAGATCCACTTCCACCTCGTGCTGAAGCTGCTGCCACTAGTCATGGCCGAGACGATGAAATGCCAGCAACGTCGTCTGCCAAGGCCGATGCCCAATGTCATAGTACAGAGCATGTAAAATCCAAAACACCAAATATCAGTAAAAAAAGGACTCCAAAATCTAAAATAAAATTGTCGGAGGAGAAGCGTAAACTTGCCAATATGCCATTTACCACACGGAGTGGCAAGGAACGGCTGAGGCCCTGGCCTATGTTCATGGCTAGTGGTTCAGCTTCACATGAGGATGGAAGCACTCAGCCTCTCGCTAGAAAAATGAAAAGACTCAAGCTGGCAAAAGCACCGCAAAGAACTGTGCGTTCTTCGAAATCCCAAATCCACAAGGAGAGTCCAATTGTGTCGGTTGCGATGCCTGACCTTCCCAACACTGGACGTGAAGAGCATGCGCCTTCCACCATTTGCACGCCCCCTGCAAGTGCTGGAAGGAGCACCCGCAGTCCAGTTCCTGATAGTCAGATTGAAGATGTCAGTGTTGAAGTACACCAGGATGAGGAGGATATGGGTGTTGCTGGCGCTGGGGAGGAAATTGACAAGGAGGATTCTGATGGTGAGGTGGTTTGTTTAAGTCAGGCACCCGGGGAGACACCTGTTGTCCGTGGGAGGAATAGGGCCGTTGACATGCCTGGTGAAAATACCAAAAAAATCAGCTCTTCGGTGTGGAAGTATTTCAACAGAAATGCGGACAACATTTGTCAAGCCGTGTGTTGCCTTTGTCAAGCTGTAATAAGTAGGGGTAAGGACGTTAACCACCTCGGAACATCCTCCCTTATACGTCACCTGCAGCGCATTCATAATAAGTCAGTGACAAGTTCAAAAACTTTGGGCGACAGCGGAAGCAGTCCACTGACCAGTAAATCCCTTCCTCTTGTAACCAAGCTCACGCAAACCACCCCACCAACTCCCTCAGTGTCAATTTCCTCCTTCCCCAGGAATGCCAATAGTCCTGCAGGCCATGTCACTGGCAATTCTGACGAGTCCTCTCCTGCCTGGGATTTCTCCGATGCATCCTTGCGTGTAACGCCTACTGCTGCTGGCGCTGCTGTTGTTGCTGCTGGGAGTCGATGGTCATCCCAGAGGGGAAGTCGTAAGCCCACTTTTACTACTTCCTCCAAGCAATTGACTGTCCAACAGTCCTTTGCGAGGAAGATGAAATATCACAGCAGTCATCCTGTTGCAAAGCGGATAACTGAGGCCTTGACAACTATGTTGGTGTTAGACGTGCGTCCGGTATCCGCCGTTAGTTCACAGGGAACTAGACAATTTCTTGAGGTAGTGTGCCCCCGTTACCAAATACCATCTAGGTTCCACTTCTCTAGGCAGGCGATACCGAGAATGTACACGGACGTCAGAAAAAGACTCACCAGTGTCCTAAAAAATGCAGTTGTACCCAATGTCCACTTAACCACGGACATGTGGACAAGTGGAGCAGGGCAGGGTCAGGACTATATGACTGTGACAGCCCACTGGGTAGATGTATGGACTCCCGCCGCAAGAACAGCAGCGGCGGCACCAGTAGCAGCATCTCGCAAACGCCAACTCTTTCCTAGGCAGGCTACGCTTTGTATCACCGGTTTCCAGAATACGCACACAGCTGAAAACCTCTTACGGCAACTGAGGAAGATCATCGCGGAATGGCTTACCCCAATTGGACTCTCCTGTGGATTTGTGGCATCGGACAACGCCAGCAATATTGTGTGTGCATTAAATATGTGCAAATTCCAGCACGTCCCATGTTTTGCACATACCTTGAATTTAGTGGTGCAGAATTTTTTAAAAAACGACAGGGGCGTGCAAGAGATGCTGTCGGTGGCCAGAAGAATTGCGGGACACTTCCGGCGTACAGGCACCACGTACAGAAGACTGGAGCACCACCAAAAACGCCTGAACCTGCCCTGCCATCATCTGAAGCAAGAAGTGGTAACGAGGTGGAATTCAACCCTCTATATGCTTCAGAGGTTGGAGGAGCAGCAAAAGGCCATTCAAGCCTATACAATTGAGCACGATATAGGAGGTGGAATGTACCTGTCTCAAGCGCAGTGGAGAATGATTTCAACGTTGTGCAAGGTTCTGCAACCTTTTGAACTTGCCACACGTGAAGTCAGTTCAGACACTGCCAGCCTGAGTCAGGTCATTCCCCTCATCAGGCTTTTGCAGAAGAAGCTGGAGGCATTGAAGGAGGAGCTAAAAGGGAGCGATTCCGCTAGGCATGTGGGACTTGTGGATGGAGCCCTTAATTCGCTTAACAAGGATTCACGGGTGGTCAATCTGTTGAAATCAGAGCACTACATTTTGGCCACCGTGCTCGATCCTAGATTTAAAACCTACCTTGGATCTCTCTTTCCGGCAGACACAAGTCTGCTGGGGTTCAAAGACCTGCTGGTGACAAAATTGTCAAGTCAAGCGGAACGCGACCTGTCAACATCTCCTCCTTCACATTCTCCCGCAACTGGGGGTGCGAGGAAAAGGCTCAGAATTCCGAGCCCACCCGCTGGCGGTGATGCAGGGCAGTCTGGAGCGACTGCTGATGCTGACATCTGGTCCGGACTGAAGGACCTGACAACGATTACGGACATGTCGTCTACTGTCACTGCATATGATTCTCTCACCATTGAAAGAATGGTGGAGGATTATATGAGTGACCGCATCCAAGTAGGCACGTCAGACAGTCCGTACTTATACTGGCAGGAAAAAGAGGCAATTTGGAGGCCCTTGCACAAACTGGCTTTATTCTACCTATGTTGCCCTCCCACAAGTGTGTACTCCGAAAGAGTGTTTAGTGCCGCCGCTCACCTTGTCAGCAATCGGCGTACGAGGTTACTTCCAGAAAATGTGGAGAAGATGATGTTCATTAAAATGAATTATAATCAATTCCTCCGTGGAGACATTGACCAGCAGCAATTGCCTCCACAAAGTACACAGGGAGCTGAGATGGTGGATTCCAGTGGGGACGAATTGATAATCTGTGAGGAGCGGGATGTACACGGTGATATATCGGAGGATGATGATGAGGTGGACATCTTGCCTCTGTAGAGCCAGTTTGTGCAAGGAGAGATTAATTGCTTCTTTTTCCGTGGGGGTCCAAACCAACCCATCATTTCAGTCACAGTCGTGTGGCAGACCCTGTCACTGAAATGATGGGTTGGTTAAAGTGTGCATGTCCTGTTTATACAACATAAGGGTGGGTTGGAGGGCCCAAGGACAATTCCATCTTGCACCTCTTTTTTCTTTCATTTTTATTTGCGTCATGTGCTGTTTGGGGAGTGTTTTTTGGAAGGGCCATCCTGCGTGACACTGCAGTGCCACTCCTAGATGGGCCAGGTGTTTGTGTCGGCCACTAGGGTCGCTTATCTTACTCACACAGCTACCTCATTGCGCCTCTTTTTTTCTTCTTTGCGTCATGTGCTGTTTGGGGAGTGTTTTTTGGAAGGGCCATCCTGCGTGACACTGCAGTGCCACTCCTAGATGGGCCAGGTGTTTGTGTCGGCCACTAGGGTCGCTTAGTTTACTCACACAGCTACCTCATTGCGCCTCTTTTTTTCTTCTTTGCGTCATGTGCTGTTTGGGGAGTGTTTTTTGGAAGGGCCATCCTGCGTGACACTGCAGTGCCACTCCTAGATGGGCCAGGTGTTTGTGTCGGCCACTAGGGTCGCTTATCTTACTCACACAGCTACCTCATTGCGCCTCTTTTTTTCTTCTTTGCGTCATGTGCTGTTTGGGGAGTGTTTTTTGGAAGGGCCATCCTGCGTGACACTGCAGTGACACTCCTAGATGGGCCAGGTGTTTGTGTCGGCCACTAGGGTCGCTTAGCTTACTCACACAGCTACCTCATTGCGCCTCTTTTTTTCTTCTTTGCGTCATGTGCTGTTTGGGGAGTGTTTTTTGGAAGGGCCATCCTGCGTGACACTGCAGTGCCACTCCTAGATGGGCCAGGTGTTTGTGTCGGCCACTAGGGTCGCTTATCTTACTCACACAGCTACCTCATTGCGCCTCTTTTTTTCTTCTTTGCGTCATGTGCTGTTTGGGGAGTGTTTTTTGGAAGGGCCATCCTGCGTGACACTGCAGTGCCACTCCTAGATGGGCCAGGTGTTTGTGTCGGCCACTAGGGTCGCTTAGCTTACTCACACAGCTACCTCATTGCGCCTCTTTTTTTCTTCTTTGCGTCATGTGCTGTTTGGGGAGTGTTTTTTGGAAGGGCCATCCTGCGTGACACTGCAGTGCCACTCCTAGATGGGCCAGGTGTTTGTGTCGGCCACTAGGGTCGCTTAGCTTAGTCATCCAGCGACCTCGGTGCAAATTTTAGGACTAAAAATAATATTGTGAGGTGTGAGGTGTTCAGAATAGACTGAAAATGAGTGGAAATTATGGTTTTTGAGGTTAATAATACTTTGGGATCAAAATGACCCCCAAATTCTATGATTTAAGCTGTTTTTTAGTGTTTTTTGAAAAAAAACACCCGAATCCAAAACACACCCGAATCCGACAAAAAAAATTCGGTGAGGTTTTGCCAAAACGCGGTCGAACCCAAAACACGGCCGCGGAACCGAACCCAAAACCAAAACACAAAACCCGAAAAATTTCAAGTGCACATCTCTAGTTTACACCCCATCCACACTATGGCCAGGCTGGCAAACCCCATTACTCATTGTCTTTCTAATCCTTTATTCTGTCCCCTGTAACCACCTCTATCCCTCTCTCCCAGTCTCCTACATCTCATCCGCTCTCCTCTCCTCTGTCTGCCTCCCTACCCCTCTTCTGTTTCCCCATTGCAATTCACTTCTGCCCCTTCACACCATTTATACCCCACCACTCAACCCTGCTCTCTCCCTCCTCTGCCTGTCTCCTCACCTCTCCTCCACCAGTATCAAACTGCACTCCCTCCCTGTCTCACTCATGCAGTCTCCCTTCCTAGCCAAGGCCCCAGCACCATCATCACACCCTCTTTATCCTTTCCTTCCAAATTACTCCTACCTCAACGCTACAGCAATCCTGATAATCTCATTCACATCTCTCCCACAAACTCATACCCCCTATCCTGTGCACTCTGGAATGCCAGATCTATTTGCAACAAACTGGCCCCCACTCATGACCAGGGCCGGTTCTTTGCCTTGTGGCGCCCCGTGCAAAATATAGGGGCGTGGCTTCAAATGGGGGCATGGCCACGGCGCTGAAAGAAAAAATAAAATAAAAAAAAAGTATACTTACCATCCCCGTTCCTGATCCAGACCGCCTCCGCCGGCGCCGCCGCTCTTCTCCTCTCTTCGATCAATGGGAGAGACGTTATTACGTCTCTCCCATAGAACAGCATAGACACTAGAGGTCAATTATGACCCCTAGTGTCTGTGCCAGTATGTTGTGCGGTGCGCGATGACGTCATCGCGCATCGCACAGCAAAGGTCCTCTCCATGAAGGGAAACTAGACCGTAGCGTCTAGTTTCCCTTCATGGAGAGGACCTTTGCTGTGCGGTGCGCGATGACGTCATCGCGCACCGCACAACTAAGGTTCTCTCAATGAAGGGAAACTAGACGCTACGCGTCTGTTTCCCTTCAAAGCGGGGGGGCACAGCAGGGCACAGCGGGGGGCACAGTGGCGGATCTTGCCCTGGTGCGGCGCCCTCCGGATGGCGCCGGCGCCCTCCGGAAGGTGGCGCCCCGGGCAAAAGTACCGCTTGCCCGTGGCAAGAACCGCCACTGCTCATGACCTTTTCATTTCCAACTCCCTGCACCTCCTGGCCATTACTGAAACCTGGATTACTCCTCATGACACCACTTCTCCTGCTGCTCTCTCTGCTGGGGGCCTCACATTCTCACACACACCCCGAACCGGGGGTCGCCATGGGGGTGGTGTTGGGATCCTTTTACCCTCAAGCTACACATACCAACTTATACCTCCAGAACCTTCTCTTACATTCTCTACATTTGAGGTCCATGCAATACGCCTCTACCAACCTACTAATCTTCGAGTTGCTGTCATTTACCGTCCACCTGGCATTTCCTCCAAATTCCTCGACAACTTTGCTTCCTGGCTACCTCACTTCCTCTCTTCTGACATTCCCTCCATTATTCTAGGTGATTTCAACATCCCTATCGATAACCCCACAAAATCACCTGCCTCTAAACTCCTTAACCTCACCTCTTCACTTGGTCTCTCCCAGTGGACCACCTCACCCTCCCATGTGAACGGGAGCTCACTGGATCTGGTTTTCACTCACCGCTGTGATATTTCTGATTTCTCCAATTCCCCTTTTCCCCTCTCTGACCACCACTTGCTCTCTTTCAACTTATCTCTCTGCTTCCCCATCTCCCCCTCCTAAGGCTACCACCACGAAGCGTAACATTGAGGCTATTGACACCTTATCCCTATCCTCCCTGTTTGACTACCTTCTCTCTCCTCTTCTCTCTCTCACATGCCCTGAACAAGCCACATCCCTATACAATGCATCTCTTACTTCTGCCCTTGACTCTGTTGCTCCGCCAACCACTATTCACCCTCGCAAATCAACACCTCAACCCTGGCACAACAAATGCACCAGATATCTACAAAAATGCTCACGTACTGCCGAGCGACAGTGGAGGAAATCACGCTCTAAAGCAGACTTCCTCCATTTAAAATTCATGCTCTCATCCTTCAGTACTGCCCTTTCCCTTGCTAAACAATCATACTTCAAAATCCTCATTTCTACCCAGTCTTCAAACCCCCGGCGCCTCTTTGCCACTGTTAACTCCCTCCTCTGCCCACCACCACCTCCTCTCCCTTCCTCATTGTCTGCTCTTGACTTTGCCACTTATTTCACATCCAAGATTGACTCCATACGTCAGGATATCACATCCCACCAGACCAGTAACCACCCACCACCCATCCCTTGCCACCCCTCCCCTTCCCTCTTACCGACTCTGACATCTTTCTCCCATGTATCTGGCGAGGAAGTCATGGCCCTCATCCGTTCCTCCCCCCCACAACCTCACCGCTCGACCCTATCCCCTCCCACCTCCTCCGCTACCTCTCTCCTTCTGCCTGTTCCCATCTTGCCCACCTTCTCAATCTCTCCCTTTCATCAGGCACTGTCCCCTCTGCCTTCAAGCATGCTCTTGTCTCCCCTATTCTTAAAAAACCTACCCTTGATCCTAACACTCTCTCCAACTATCGACCCATCTCTCTCCTCCTCTTTGCCTCCAAACTTCTTAAGCGTATTGTCTATAATCGCCTCACTGACTTTCTTTCCTCTCACTCACTGCTTGACCCATTCCAGTCTGGTTTCCGTTCTCTCCACTCCACTGAAACTGCCCTCACAAAAGTCTGCAATGACCTCCATGCAGCCAAATCTAAGGGCCACTACTCTCTGCTTATTATTCTTGACCTCTCTGCTGCTTTTGACACTGTGGACCACCCTCTCCTTCTGCAAATCTTTCACTCTCTTGGTCTGCGTGATACTGCCCTCTCCTGGCTGTCCTCCTACCTCTCTGATCGTTCCTTCTCTGTCTCCTCTCATGATGCTATCTCCCCCCCACTTCCACTAACTGTTGGTGTCCCCCAAGGCTCTGTTCTTGGTCCTCTCCTTTTCTCTCTCTATACGTCCTCTTTAGGTGAACTCATTAGTTCTTTTAACTTCCAATACCACCTCTATGCTGATGACACTCAAATCTACCTCTCCTCCCCTGATCTCTCCACGGCTCTCCTCACTCGGACCTCAAACTGTCTTTCTGCTATCTCTTCCTGGATGTCTCAGCGCTTTCTTAAACTCAACATGTCTAAGACTGAGCTGATCATCTTCCCACCCTCCCGCACAGCCTCACCTCCCACAATCTCATTATCCATTGATGGCACGACTATCTCCCCTAGCCCCCAAGTACGCTGTCTTGGCGTAATCCTTGACTCCTCCCTCTCCTTCAAACCACACATTCAGCACCTCTCACAAACCTGTCATTTTCATCTCAAAAACATTTCTAGAATCAGACCTTTTCTCACCCAGGATGCCACTAAGATCATTATTCACTCACTGATTATTTCCAGACTGGACTACTGTAATCTCCTCCTAACTGGCCTCCCTGACAATTACCTCTCTCCACTCCAATCTATCCTCAATGCTGCTGCCCGGCTCATCTTCCTCACCAAACTCACTACGTCTACCTCCCCTCTCCTACAGGCCCTCCACTGGCTTCCCTTCCCTTTCAGAATCCAATTCAAACTTCTCACACTCACTTACAAAGCTCTCACCCACTCCTCTCCCATCTACATCTCTGACCTTATCTCCCTTTACTCTCCCACCCGTCCTCTTCGCTCTGCTAATGCACGCCGACTCTCCTGTCTTCTGATTACTTCCTCCCACTCCTATCTCCAAGATTTTTCACGTGCTGCTCCCTTTCTCTGGAATTCTTTACCTCTCCCCCTCAGACTCTCCACCTCTCTACAAAACTTCAAACGGGCTCTTAAGACCCATTTCTTTACCAAACCTAGCCAAATCTCAACCTAACCCTCTGTTCCATGCTCTCTATGTACCCCATCTGTGTCACCCCTGTCTGTCTACCCCTCCCCTTAGAATGTAAGCTCTCACGAGTAGGACCCTCTTCCCTCATGTGCTTATACTTTTCTTACTTTAATAATCCTCAACTGCCCAGATCCCGCAGTTTTTGGCCACCTGGAACTTATCTCTATGTTTACTGGTGTAGTTATGCTTAGTTGCCCTGTACTTGTCCTATATTGTCTTCAACTGTAAGTCACTGTTTTCCTGTTTTGATTATGTGCATATGTACTCTGTAATTGGGCGCTGCGGAACCCTTGTGGCGCCATATAAATAAAGGATAATAATAATAATAATAATAATAACTGTCACGATCCGGATACTGAGACTCCATTTTCCCTTCTGGATGCACGTCCTCCATGTGCCTCTGCTGTCACTCCCGTCCCTGTGGCCACTGTGCGAGTCTGGGCGCATGAAGTTCTGCTGTTGCGGCATACTTGCCTACCTGACCCTCTCCATGAGGGAGAAAATGCTCCGTTCCTGGACTTTCCTGATAATGTATGATTGCCATCACCTGTGGTGAGCTAGTTAATTGATAAGAAAGGTGTTTCACCACAGGTGATGGCAATCATACATTACCAGGAAAGTCCAGGAACAGAGCATTTTCTCCCTCATGGAGAGGGTCAGGTAGGCAAGGATGTGTTGCAGCCTCCGCCGCCATTACTACATGTTTCACAGTACTTAATTCCCCTTCTGTGTGTGTTCATGGGCGCAGCCATGTTAGACTCCAGTCACATGACATTATTCCTCCTATCCACAGTGCTGACAATGCTGGAGCCTTGTCATAATTGCCAGACCAATCCCTGCTATGCAGCAGGTATAAATATCCTGTCCCAGCTCCCAAAAGATTGTCAGTGCTTCAATTGTCTTCAGTGTTTCCAGCCTGCAAGCTTCACTACAGACTCTCTCCTGCGATTCCATTCTGCAGTTCAGCCTGAATTCCCTGGTGATTACACTCTGCAGTGTAACCCGACTCTCCAGTGATTAACCTTCTACAGTCTACTCTGATTCCTGCGTTTGAACTTTGGCTTTTCAGTAACCATCCTTCATTCCTCAGTTACCAGCGCACAGTCACTCCAGCTTCTTTCCTCATTTACCTACAAACCCCAGTTTTGTTTCTCATCTTCCAGCGATCCCTAGCTTCATTTATTGTTTACAGAACTTTCCTCCATATTCCAGGTTCCTGGTCTTAACCAGTTGTGCACCTAATTATCACTTGTGACTTTCTATTATTCTTTTGCACGTTATTTGACTTTTTATTTAATAAAAGCACTTAAGGCAATTCCAGTTGTCGTGGTCACGCCCTCGGGCATTCATTGCTACTGTCAATACGCATGTCCAGGAGTCCCATAGCTCCTCCTAAATTCAAATACCCGTCAGTTCCTACAACTGAGGCTCCCAGTCACGGTCATCAGCCCTCAGTTGTGACAATAACACTGCACCACTAGGAGTACCACACATACACTTAATAACACTGCATCTCTAGGGCTACAACACATACACCTAATAACACTGCACCTCTTGGATTACCACACATACACCTAATCAGGGTCATCAGAACATTTTTTGCTTGGGGGGGCCAAGATAAAATCTCTATTTGGCACCCATAGCTTTTGGCCACCATAGATGGGTCGCTTGCACCTGTATGGAACTCTAGAGCAGCTGGGAGTGAGTGGCCTCTTGTATACATTACACCTGGTAGAGCCCATTACACACATTATGCCAGGTAGAGCCCATCATACACATTATGCCTGGTACAGCCCATTATACACATTACGCCTGGTAGAGCCCATTATACACATTACGCCAGGCAAAGCCCATTACACATGTTACACATTATGCCAGGTAAAGCCCATTATACACATTACACCAGGCAGAGCCCATTACACATGTTACACATTACGCCAGGTAGAGCCCATTATACATATTACGCCAAATATAGCCCATTACACACATTACGCAAGGTAGAGCCTATTATACATATTACACCTGGTAGAGCCCATTACACATTACACATTATGCCTGGTTAGCCCATTATACACATTACGCCTAGTAGAGCCCATTACACATTACACATTATACCTGGTAGAGCCCATTATACATATTAAGCCTTGTAGAGCCCATTACACATGTTACACATTACGCCAGAGAGAGCCCATTATACACATCTGCTAGATAGAGCGACTTCTCCTCCTCCTTATTGCTCCTCTCCCTACTCCTTCCCCACAGCCAGCAGCTATGCTGCTAGGGAGGCAGTCATTTGGTCGACAAGCATTATGTCGACATACATTGGGTCAACCACTGAAGGTCGACATGCATTAGGTTGACATGGTCACTAGGTCAACATGGTCATTAGGTCAACATGTACTAGGTCGACATGCAAAAAAGTCGACATGGGTTTTTCACAATTTTTTCCATTTTTTCACCTTTTTCATACTTAACGATCCACGTGGACTACAATTGAGAACGGTAACCTGTGCCGAGCACAGCGGTAGCAGAGCGAGGCACCTTGCCTGTGGGGACGCGGTGCACTAATTGAGGTTCCCCATCACTTTACGAAGAAAATGACACCAAAAATAGTCAAAAAACTAATGTCTACTGTTTTCCATGTCAACCTTGTACATGTCGACCTAATGACCATGTCGACCTAGTGACCATGTTGACCTAATGCATGTCGACCTTCAGTGGTCGACCCAATGTATGTCGACCTAATGCATGTCGACCTAATGAACCACACCCATGCTGCTGCTTACCTCTGCTGTCACGAATAGCACATCTCTGCAGAGCGTAGACACTTCAGGAAATGTGGTGGGGTTGGTGGAGTCAGGGCCGGCACAAGCCTAATTTTTTTGGTAAGCAAAATTATATTTTAGCGCCCCTTAATGGAATATATAGATGCATGGTTTCATGTGGAAGAGACATGGCCACAGAATAATACCAATTCACATTACACCTCACAGTAGCATCCGTTACTCACATTACACCGCACAGTAGCATCCGTTACTCACAGTACACCGCACCGTAGCATCCGTTACTCACATTACACCGCACAGTAGCATCCGTTACTCACATTACACCTCACAGTAGCATCCGTTACTCACATTACACCTCACAGTAGCATCCGTTACTCACATTACACCTCACAGTAGCATCCGTTACTTACATTACACCGCACAGTAGCATCCGTTAATTACATTACACCGCACAGTAGTGTTCGTCACTCACATTACACCGCACTGGATCATCCGTTACTCACATTACACCTCACAGAAGCATCCGTTACTCACATTACACCGCACAGTAGCATCTGTTACTCACATTACACCTCACAGTAGTGTCCGTTACTCACATTACACCACACAGTAGTGTTCGTCACTCACATTACACCACACTGTATCATCCGTTACTCACATTACACCGCACAGAAGCATCCGTTACTCACATTACACTGCACAGTAGCATCTGTTACTCACATTACACCTCACAGTAGCGTCCGTTACTCACATTACACCGCACAGTAGCGCCCGTCATGTTACACCGCACAGTAGCGCCCGTCATGTTACACCGCACAGTAGCATCTGTCACGTTACACCGCACAGTAGCATTCGTCACGTTACACTGCACAGTAGCATCTGTCATGTTACACCGCCATGTAGCATATGTCACGTTACATAGCACAGTAGCATCCGTCACATTACACAGCACAGTAGCATCCATCACGTTACCCAGCAGAGTAGCGTCCTGTCACATTACACAGCACAGTGCATCCGTCACGTTACACAGCACAGTAGCGTCCATCACGTTACACAGCACAGTAGCGTCCATCACGTTACACAGCACAGTAGCATCCATCACGTTACCCAGCAGAGTAGCGTCCTGTCACATTACACAGCACAGTGCATCCGTCACGTTACACAGCACAGTAGCGTCCTGTCACATTACACAGCACAGTAGCATCCATCACGTTACACAGCACAGTAGCGTCCATCACGTTACACAGCACAGTAGCGTCTGTCACGTTACACCGCACAGTAGCATCCTGTCATGTTACACAGCACAGTAGCGTCCATCACGTTACACAGCACAGTAGCGTCCGTCACGTAACACAGCACAGTAGCGTCCATCATGTTACACAGCACAGTAGCGTCCGTCACGTTACACCGCACATTAGCGTACGTCCCGTTACATCACACAGTAGCGTCCGTCACGTTACACAGCACAGTAGCGTCCGTCACGTTACACCGCACATTAGCGTACGTCACGTTACATCACACAGTAGCATCCGTCACGTTACACAGCACAGTATCGTATGTCACGTTACACAGCACAGTAGTGGAAGTCACATTACACCGCACAGTAGCGTCCGTCGCGTTATACCGCACAGTAGCATCCGTTACATTACACAGTAGGGGAGAGAGAGAGAGAAAGGGGAGAGGGAGAGAGAGTGAAGGGAGGGTGAGAGAGTGAAGGGGGTTAGAGAGAGGGGAGAGAGAGACCTTCTCTGACATGGTCCCAGCTCCTCCCCCTCTAACCATTGTCTAGTGTGAGCCACAGGAGTGGAGGGCCGGGCAGAGGAGGACCCTCATCTTGGAGCCGTGGCGGGCACCCAGACAGACAGGCAGGCCGGAGAGGAGGGCTGGGCGGAGGAGGCATATAACCATGGAGCCGCTGGGATCTGGCGGGCAGCCGCGCGCTGTACAGTAAGTGAAGGTGACTCACTCACTGTCAGCAGCGGTGCCCTCCACTGACCGACGTTCTATGCGGCTGCAAAGCCTGCTTAAGCGTTGCGCCGGCGCTGGCCGGAGCACACTGGGAAGGCAGCTTCAGTGCTGCTGGCTGTGTGAAGTAATAGTAGCAGTGCCGGATGCGCTGCTGCAGTGCTAATACAGCACAGGCAGCACTGAAGCTGCTGGTGGCGGCTGCACAGGCATGCAATTGTGGATCTGGGTGGATGGCGCCTCTCATGTTTGGGGGGAGCGAGTTGCCCCCTTGCCCCCCCCCCCCCCATTCCCCTGCACCTAATAACACTGCACCTCTAGAACTATACCACACTACATTCTGCATGTTTATGGCCAGGCATATAACCTATGCTAGCTAGAGTATGTCACTCTATTTAGCATTTTTTTATATGCTTGCAAAGCCTGACAAAAAGTGCTTTAAGATAATACATGCATACGAAGATGACTTGCTTAACCTTACATGCAAATGGTAATGTTAGGCTCAGAAGACAAAATAGATGTAGTCACACTTTGCAGATTATTACCACACACACAAACTTTCCTGGAATGTGAGGTGACTATAATTAAAGAGGACTACTGCACCAGTTCCTTTCAACAACCACTTAATACCTTATTAGTAACTATAATGTTATGGTAGGGGTGTGCTATCTACCACCAATTTACATAAAATATATAGTATTACGGTGCACTAGTGGCCAGGGCCGGTGCAAGGTTTCTCAACACCCTAGGCAAAACTTCTGCCTACTGCCCGCCCGCCCGCCCCCCCCCCCCCTCCCTCCCTCCCTCCCTCCCCTCCCAATACCCTCTTTCCATCTAGGAAAGGTGAGAGGGGTGAGTCATGGTGTGTGAGGGTTGGTTGTAAGACAGAACGGGGAGGAGAGAGAGAAAAAGAGGGTTTCAGGGAGAGAGAAAAGGAGGGGGGAGCAAGGGAGAGAGAGGGGGGGGGGATGAGTGAGAGACTGTATCAGGGAGAAAGAGAACAGTGAGATAGTGAAAGAGGGTGTCAGAGATAGAGAGAGAGAAAGAAAGAAAGAAACGAAGAGCGAGAGAGAGAGAGGGTATAAGGGAGAGAGAGGGTGTCAACCAAGGAGAGGGGAGGTTTTGGGAAACAGTCAGCGAGCACAGCAATTTAAGTCAAAGTAGTTAGAGAGGGGTCAAAGAACAGTCCACATCAAAATGACATCAAATAACTAGCGTATATTTCATATAGCAGGTGGAGGTATGCCCAGAGAATAAATATAGTCTTAACAGAAAAATTACAGAAAGAAACTCTTTTGTTGTGCACTCTTGTCTATGAAAAAATTGAAATAGTTAAAACTTAACTTTTATTAGTTAGAATTAGAATAGATATATGATAGCTCTCAGATAAATTTCACATCGGGCATAACACAAGAAAGAAATTTAAAAAGCCAAGCCAGCAAGGTCAATTCTAACTGCAGTTGGTAATATTATCATTCGCTTACAATTGTTCCTGGACTGTGGCACTAATTTTGGGGATGAACTGGCTCTTTTGAGTACTGGCCAACAGTATACAATCCATATTAAGTATATGGGACTTTCTCAACTTATTGCAGTGCTATATTATGCCCTAAATTTCAATTAGATACACCGTTGTTTTAATTATCTGTTGCAACAGTATAAATGAATTTTTAATTCTTTATTAAAATTGTAAGTATATTCTTATCCAGTTTCCTAGCGCTTTTTCTTGTTTATTGGTACAAGAAAGAAATTTCTAGGGTTGGCAAAAATATCAGGAATAATATTAAGAAATTGGAGTTCAATGACTCAATTCAAAACATATAGGCAGTCCTATATAAATATAATGACAGTCTGATACTGTTATAAAAATGTCCAGAACCTGAAATATAGATAATAAAAAGCCGAATGCTTCGATATAAGGAGTTTCATCGATCATAGGTCAGACTGACACTATATTAGGCCGAAGCTATTTCCACACACACACACACACACACACACACACACACACACACACACACACACACACACACACACACACACACACAATAAATTAGTAACACATGCAGTCACAAAATACATGAGTGGCATATGCAGTCCATCTCAATAACCTGGATGTTAATGGCTAACAGATTCCCTCTATATGGTAACAAACAATAGTGTGTTGCTGAACTGGCTAACAATGTGTCAATGTAAAACGTAATGTGATACAATACTGTTGTGTAAGGGTAATGAAAGAAACAAATCAGAATCATTAAAGTACAGTTCAAAATAAGTCTGCCGCATAAATGGGTACAATGTATAAGTTGTGCAGTGAAAATATTACTGATTAGTTTAGATTCAGTGATGTACAGTATCTACCACAATAAAACCCTGGATGGGGTGATAGAAAAGAAGGGGTTATAGAAAAGAAGGTCTCACGGTGTATGAGCTCCGTAGGGCAGCTGCGGCTCTGTCACATGCAAAGGGTCGCAGTGATGACAGAGTGACCGTGTCCGCAGAGCCGGCACTCTAGAGAGGAGACGGAGGTATATAGAATGTCTGCTATTAGAAAAATGGAGTCAGATTGTCCCTGATGAATTAAATTCAGTGCAGGGACACTGCTGACACATGATCCAATGACAGCACTTTGGATTGGAGAGGTAGAGAGATGGGATGAGGTGTGGTCACAGGAGAGGATTAGAGCTGCAGAGGGGTAGAACAAAGTTCCGGTGAGGTTGTGGAGAGCCGCTGCTGCCTGCTGTGTGTGATGTATAGTCACAGTGGACAGCAGTGAGCGGGTCCTGCCGCAGCTGTGACCGGATAGAAGGAAGGAAGAGTGGGCAGCTGTGGGGAGCAGTCGAGTTAGCAGCGCGCCCTGTTGCAGTGCCCTGTTTTGAATTGAGTAATTGGACTCAAATTTCTTAAAATTATTCCTGATATTTTCGCCAACACTAGAAATGTCTTTCTACAGTTATACCCCATGATAAATGTATCTCAGAGGCTATCGTATATCTATTCTAATTAGGACTAATAAAAGTTACGTGTTAACTAAATCCATTTTTTCATAGACAAGAGTGCCCAACAAGAGTTTCTTTCTCTTTTTTCCTGCCGAGAGAGAGAGGGAAAGAGGGAATGAGGGAAAGAGAGTGGAGAGAGAGGGTGTTAGAGAAGAGAGAAGGAAAGAAAGGGGGGAAAGAGTGATGGAGAAAGAGGGATAAGAGGGAAGAGAGAGTGAGGGGGAGAGAAAAGAGGGATAGAGAGAGTGTCAGGGAGAGAGGGAAAGGGAGGGGGGGTGATTGGGAGAGAGACAGAGGGTGTCAGGGAGAGAGAGAGTGGAGCAAGAGAGAGTGTGTGTCAGGGAGAGAGGGGAGAGCCAGTGAGAGGGAGGGGCGAGTGAGCTAGAGTGAGAGACAGAGGGTGTCAAGGAGAGAGAGCCTGTCAGCGAGAGAAAGAGGTAGAGAGAGACAAAGAGAAAGGGGAGCAAGTGGGAGAGAAAGGGTGTCAGGAAAGGAGGGAGACAGAGAGGGGGGAGCAAAAGAGATGGGTGGGGTAGTGAGTGGCAGAGAGAGAGTGAATCAGGGAGAGAAAGAGTGGGATGGGAGAGAGAGAGAGAGAGAGCGAGCGAGATGGAGGGGGAGAGAGGGAGATGGAGGGGAAGAGAGGGAGATGGAGGGGGAGAGAGAGGGGGGTGAGATGGAGAGAGAATGGAGAGAGAGAGAATGGAGAGAGATGGAGAGAGATAGAGGGAGAGAGAGCGGAGAGATAGAGGGAGAGAGAGCAGAGAGATAGAGGGAGAGAGAGCAGAGAGATAGAGGGAGAGAGAGCAGAGAGATAGAGGGAGAGAGAGCAGAGAGATAAAGGGAGAGGGGGGAGAGATAGAGGGAGAGAGAGAAGAGATAGAGGGAGAGAGAGCGGAGAGATAGAGGGAGAGGGGGGAGAGATAGAGGGAGAGAGAGGGGAGAGATAGAGGGAGAGAGAGCGGATAGATAGAGGGAGAGAGAGCGGAGAGATAGAGGGCGAGATAGAGGGGAGAGAGAGCGGAGAGATAGAGGGAGAGAGAGTGGAGAGGGGGGAGAGATAGAGGGAGAGAGAGCGGAGAGATAGAGGGAGAGAGAGCGGAGAGATAGAGGGAGAGAGAGCGGAGAGATAGAGGGAGAGAGAGCAGAGAGATAGAGGGAGAGAGAGCAGAGAGATAGAGGGAGAGGGGGGAGAGATAGAGGGAGAGAGAGAAGAGATAGAGGGAGAGAGAGCGGAGAGATAGAGGGAGAGGGGGGAGAGATAGAGGGAGAGAGAGGGGAGCGATAGAGGGAGAGAGAGGGGAGAGATAGAGGGAGAGAGAGCGGAGAGATAGAGGGAGAGAGAGCAGAGAGATAGAGGGAGAGAGAGCAGAGAGATAGAGGGAGAGGGGGGAGAGATAGAGGGAGAGAGAGAAGAGATAGAGGGAGAGAGAGCGGAGAGATAGAGGGAGAGGGGGGAGAGATAGAGGGAGAGAGAGGGGAGAGATAGAGGGCGAGATAGAGGGGAGAGAGAGCGGAGAGATAGAGGGAGAGAGAGTGGAGAGGGGGGAGAGATAGAGGGAGAGAGAGCGGAGAGATAGAGGGAGAGAGAGCGGAGAGATAGAGGGAGAGAGAGCGGAGAGATAGAGGGAGAGAGAGCAGAGAGATAGAGGGAGAGAGAGCAGAGAGATAGAGGGAGAGGGGGGAGAGATAGAGGGAGAGAGAGAAGAGATAGAGGGAGAGAGAGCGGAGAGATAGAGGGAGAGGGGGGAGAGATAGAGGGAGAGAGAGCGGATAGATAGAGGGAGAGAGAGCAGAGAGATAGAGGGAGAGAGAGCAGAGAGATAGAGGGAGAGAGAGCAGAGAGATAGAGGGAGAGAGAGCAGAGAGATAGAGGGAGAGAGAGCAGAGAGATAGAGGGAGAGAGAGCAGAGAGATAAAGGGAGAGGGGGGAGAGATAGAGGGAGAGAGAGAAGAGATAGAGGGAGAGAGAGCGGAGAGATAGAGGGAGAGGGGGGAGAGATAGAGGGAGAGAGAGGGGAGAGATAGAGGGAGAGAGAGCGGATAGATAGAGGGAGAGAGAGCGGAGAGATAGAGGGCGAGATAGAGGGGTGAGAGAGCGGAGAGATAGAGGGAGAGAGAGTGGAGAGGGGGGAGAGATAGAGGGAGAGAGAGCGGAGAGATAGAGGGAGAGAGAGCGGAGAGATAGAGGGAGAGAGAGCGGAGAGATAGAGGGAGAGAGAGCAGAGAGATAGAGGGAGAGAGAGCAGAGAGATAGAGGGAGAGGGGGGAGAGATAGAGGGAGAGAGAGAAGAGATAGAGGGAGAGAGAGCGGAGAGATAGAGGGAGAGGGGGGAGAGATAGAGGGAGAGAGAGGGGAGCGATAGAGGGAGAGAGAGGGGAGAGATAGAGGGAGAGAGAGCGGAGAGATAGAGGGAGAGAGAGCAGAGAGATAGAGGGAGAGAGAGCAGAGAGATAGAGGGAGAGGGGGGAGAGATAGAGGGAGAGAGAGAAGAGATAGAGGGAGAGAGAGCGGAGAGATAGAGGGAGAGGGGGGAGAGATAGAGGGAGAGAGAGGGGAGAGATAGAGGGAGAGAGAGCGGATAGATAGAGGGAGAGAGAGCGGAGAGATAGAGGGCGAGATAGAGGGGAGAGAGAGCGGAGAGATAGAGGGAGAGAGAGTGGAGAGGGGGGAGAGATAGAGGGAGAGAGAGCGGAGAGATAGAGGGAGAGAGAGCGGAGAGATAGAGGGAGAGAGAGCGGAGAGATAGAGGGAGAGAGAGCAGAGAGATAGAGGGAGAGAGAGCAGAGAGATAGAGGGAGAGGGGGGAGAGATAGAGGGAGAGAGAGAAGAGATAGAGGGAGAGAGAGCGGAGAGATAGAGGGAGAGGGGGGAGAGATAGAGGGAGAGAGAGGGGAGAGATAGAGGGAGAGAGAGCGGAGAGATAGAGGGAGAGAGAGCGGAGAGATAGAGGGCGAGATAGAGGGGAGAGAGAGCGGAGAGATAGAGGGAGAGAGAGTGGAGAGGGGGGAGAGATAGAGGGAGAGAGAGCGGAGAGATAGAGGGAGAGGGGGGAGAGATAGAGGGAGAGAGAGGGGAGAGATAGAGGGAGAGAGAGCGGAGAGATAGAGGGAGAGAGAGCGGAGAGATAGAGGGCGAGATAGAGGGGAGAGAGAGCGGAGAGATAGAGGGAGAGAGAGTGGAGAGGGGGGAGAGATAGAGGGAGAGAGAGCGGAGAGATAGAGGGAGAGAGAGCGGAGAGATAGAGGGAGAGAGAGCGGAGAGATAGAGGGAGAGAGAGCGGAGAGATAGAGGGAGAGATAGAGGGAGAGAGAGCGGAGAGATAGAGGGAGAGAGAGCGGAGAGATAGAGGGAGAGAGAGCAGAGAGATAGAGGGAGAGAGAGCAGAGAGATAGAGGGAGAGAGAGCAGAGAGATAGAGGGAGAGAGAGCAGAGAGATAAAGGGAGAGGGGGGAGAGATAGAGGGAGAGAGAGAAGAGATAGAGGGAGAGAGAGCGGAGAGATAGAGGGAGAGGGGGGAGAGATAGAGGGAGAGAGAGGGGAGCGATAGAGGGAGAGAGAGGGGAGAGATAGAGGGAGAGAGAGCGGAGAGATAGAGGGAGAGAGAGCAGAGAGATAGAGGGAGAGAGAGCAGAGAGATAGAGGGAGAGGGGGGAGAGATAGAGGGAGAGAGAGAAGAGATAGAGGGAGAGAGAGCGGAGAGATAGAGGGAGAGGGGGGAGAGATAGAGGGAGAGAGAGGGGAGAGATAGAGGGAGAGAGAGCGGAGAGATAGAGGGAGAGAGAGCGGAGAGATAGAGGGCGAGATAGAGGGGAGAGAGAGCGGAGAGATAGAGGGAGAGAGAGTGGAGAGGGGGGAGAGATAGAGGGAGAGAGAGCGGAGAGATAGAGGGAGAGAGAGCGGAGAGATAGAGGGAGAGAGAGCGGAGAGATAGAGGGAGAGAGAGCAGAGAGATAGAGGGAGAGAGAGCAGAGAGATAGAGGGAGAGGGGGGAGAGATGGAGAGAGAGCGGAGAGATAGAGGGAGAGGGGGGAGAGATAGAGGGAGAGAGAGGGGAGAGATAGAGGGAGAGAGAGCGGAGAGATAGAGGGAGAGAGAGCGGAGAGATAGAGGGCGAGATAGAGGGAAGAGAGAGCGGAGAGATAGAGGGAGAGAGAGTGGAGAGGGGGGAGAGATAGAGGGAGAGAGAGCGGAGAGATAGAGGGAGAGAGAGCGGAGAGATAGAGGGAGAGAGAGCGGAGAGATAGAGGGAGAGAGAGCGGAGAGATAGAGGGAGAGAGAGCGGAGAGATAGAGGGAGAGATAGAGGGAGAGAGAGCGGAGAGATAGAGGGAGAGAGAGCGGAGAGATAGAGGGAGAGATAGAGGGAGAGAGAGCGGAGAGATAGAGGGAGAGAGAGCGGAGAGATAGAGGGAGAGAGAGCGGAGAGATAGAGGGGGGAGAGAGAGCGGAGAGATAGAGGGGGGAGAGAGAGCGGAGAGATAGAGGGAGAGGGGGGAAAGATAGAGGGAGAGAGAGTGGAGAGATAGAGGGAGAGAGAGTGGAGAGATAGAGGGAGAGAGAGTGGAGAGATAGAGTGGGGGGAGGGCGCAGAGATAGAGGGAGAGGGCGCAGAGATAGAGGGAGAGGGGGGAGAGATAGAGGGAGGGAGAGAGAGGGAGAGGGGGGAGAGATAGAGGGAGAGGGGGAGAGATAGAGGGAGAGAGGGGAGAGATAGAGGGAGAGAGAGCGGAGAGATAGAGGGAGAGGGGGGAGAGATAGAGGGAGAGAGAGCGGAGAGATAGAGGGAGAGAGAGCGGAGAGATAGAGGGAGAGAGAGCGGAGAGATAGAGGGAGGGGGGGAGAGATAGAGGGAGAGAGAGAGCGGAGAGATAGAGGGAGAGGGGGGAGATAGAGAGTAGGGATAGGGAGATGGATAGAGGGAGAGAGAGGGGAGCGATAGAGGGAGAGAGAGGGGAGCGATAGAGGGAGAGAGAGGGGAGCGATAGGGAGATGGATAGAGGGAGGGAGGGGGAAGAGAGAGAGGGGGGGAGAGAAAGAGAGAGAGAGAGAGGGGGGGAGAGAGAGAGGGGGGAGAGAAAGAGAGAGACAGAGGAGGGGGGAGAGATAGAGAGAGAGGGGGGGAGAGAGAGAGCGGAGAGATAGAGGGAGAGGGGGCAGATAGAGAGTAGGGATAGGGAGATGGATAGAGGGAGAGAGAGGGGAGCGATAGAGGGAGAGAGAGGGGAGTGATAGGGAGATGGATAGAGGGAGGGAGGGGGAAGAGAGAGAGAGGGGAGAGAGAGGGGAGAGAGAGAGTGGGGGGGAGAGAGAGAGGGGGGAGAGAGAGAGAGAGAGAGAGAGAGAGAGAGAGAGAGAGAGAGAGAGAGAGGAGAAGGAGAGACACTACCTGTTCCGGCCTTGGTAGGCATCAGGGGATGTGTCTGATGGGGGCGGGCAAGTCACGGAATTAGGCCCCGCCCCCTTTCCACCCACGAATCGCGGCAATGCATTCCCCTGCTGCCACATTGTGGGGTCCCCTGGATGACCATTCCGCCTCGTCTTTCCTATAATCTGGCCCTGCTGCATACATACACAGCAAGCCGGCACTACAGAGCCAGGCCAGGCTAATGGGAGGAAACGCCAGCGCTGCCATAATCACACTGACTCACCATGTATCCACGGGTCTCCTGTCGGTGCCCCTGCTGCCAGTCTGGCCGAAGAGCTGCAGCGACCCATCAGCGCGGTCATCATACAGGGGGGATGTCGGTGGAAGTGGCTGTCCAGCCTGCCCTCGGAAGTGGATGGTGGAGCGCCAGGTACTTGGGGTGGAGAGGGGAGGGGGGGATGTGACATGACCACCTTACCTACACACGCTGACCACCTCTGGCGAATAGGAAAAGGACATGGGCGGGCGCACACTCGTCAGACTGAGTGCAGTCTGCTCTGCCATCACCGGGTGTCTGGTCTGCTCTGCCATCACCGGGTGTCTGGTAGAAGAGCTTCATTTTTTCCCCAGGCAGCCTCAGCGGGCCGCCCTTCAGGTCCTGGCGCCCATAGGCAGCTGCCTAAAGCTGCCTAATGGAAGCGCCGGCCCTGCTAGTGGCTATATTATGTGAGTAGAAAATAAAATGTAACTTTTATCAGGTATGCGTTAAAATTTATTATTTCCATCCCAGGAACAATTAAAATGGTAAAGTATTTTAAAATTAAAGATAGAGAAGAAAGAAATGAAAAAAAAAATAAAAAAAAATAAATACAAATATTGTGCCAGTAGAGGTTCCTTGGATTATCATATTACTCAGAAAATGTATATTATATTTATAGAGTTATGAGTAATATTGTAATTAAGTATTAAAAACTAGAACACACCATTTTTTTTTTGCAATACATTTTTATTAGTTTTCAGAAATACATAGAGCAAGCAACGGTTACAAACATCATATTAATAAAGACATTTCCCAAACCATTTATTATCTTTGTGTTCTATGTTGTTTCTTTATAAATGCTCTAATTCTAAGGACTGTGTGCCATCTTTCATGATAATGTTTGACAACTTTATGAAGACAGGCTAAGAGATCATATCCCCATGTTCCAATTAAGTACATCTATATTCATGCAGTGAATTTAACAATATATAGGATTGAATCCTTAATTATTGGGGTACATCACCCTCCTGTGTAAATCAATAATACTCCTTCCCTTTCAGACTGCAATAAGCTTGAGACCCCTTTCATACCACTTTCACATCGCAAACCCGGGTTGGACCCGGGTCCGAGCAGGCTCAGACCCTTTCACATTGCAGTTTCGACCTGGGTTATTCCCGTGTTTGTGCCTTTCACACTGTACCCGGGTCACCCGTGTTAAACACTGTGATGTGATTTAAAATAGACTTTTCTGGCTTACATTGATGAGGTTTCAAAGGAAATAAAAGGAGGGGCTGGGGACTGCTCTGAGACACATAAACAGCCAATCAGAATCTCTTTCTGAGACCTGGGTTGAATAACCCGGATCAGAGGCTTTCACAATGCAGAACAAGCCAGGTCTGACACGTGTTTAACCCTTCTTTTAACCCAGGGTCAAATGCTGAGTTGCTCGACCCGGGATATTCACTTTGGTGCTTTCACACTGCACCTCGACCCGGCAACAACCCTACAAAAACCTGCGATGTGAAAGCAGTATCAGAGTGGTGACCCTACCCGGAATATTGCCGGGTTGGGGGACATCATGGATGACGCATCTCAGAGGTGGCGTTTGGAGATCAGATGATCTCCAAGCACCACCTGTTCCTATAGAGTGAACAGGTAACGGGTCACATTGACACGGCTAACCCATTCACACTTCACAGCGATCAGGGTTGAAAAACGAGGTTGCTCAACCCAGATAATTTCCCCCTGGCCCCTTTCAGACCGCGCAATAACCCGGGTTATTGCTGTCTGTCTGAACGGGTTATTATTAGATGATTGAAAAATAACTGGTTCCTAAATTATCAAATAGTTTCTTGTACTGTGTTTTTTCAAGTCAGGCTGTTTTTGTGTACTATTCAGTATTTGGATACTTTCAACAGAACAATTTTATGTTACAAATGTTGCAATGTGATGTTGCACATTGTAACCATCTCTAATTGTGTGTGTGTGAGATATCCAGGTATCTATTGCACAATGGGGCTAATTCAGTAAGGATCGCATAAGCCGGACGAAATTGGCTGAACTGTGCGTGCGCAGTAGTAGCGAATGCTACTGAATGGCCTCCTATATACCTTATGCCACGCTGTTTTGATATATTTACTGTTCAATAGTGTGGGGTGAAAAGAGCAGCCATGAAACATGTATCGCCCAGTCAGTGGGGTGATGATGGCTGCATGGTACTGCAGGCCACCAGTGCCCAAACTGCTAGTGTGACACGACTCATGCGGGTTCCAGAAACTTAGATGTGACAGCTCTCCCCTCTTTCCAAGAGCTGCCATAGAGTTTTGGCAATAATGGATAAAAGAAATGGTTGAGGACCTCACCTCAGGCGGTCGGACACCATTTTTTAAATCGGAGCAACTGCGCATGACATCACGCAGCTGCTGTGACAATGGTTCTGTCCCGCCCCCGTTCGGCTGGCCGCCCCAATGCCGCATTGCCGTGCCACGAACATCCACCGCTGTCAATCACATTGCGGTCGCTTTCATCAGAGATGCGACCGCAGTGTGTGTGCCTGCACAGCCGCGATGCAGACACTGCATATGCGCAGTTTGCCTCCATATGCAAACTGCGCTGTGGGCCGCATCAGTGACTGGGCCTGAATAAGGCCTCATATGCCATCTTGAATGGAATGTAAATGAGTAGGACATGCATATACTGCCCATGTAAGCTGTCCTACATAGTAAATATGTATAAATCATTAAAAATAATGATAAAATAAAAAATTTTATAGGTTTTTTTTTTTTAAATTATTCTATTAAATTGGTTATCATCAAATGAAGAACAATCAATAAAAAGAATACAATTAGACAGGCGAAAGGGGGCGGTGGGGGGGCGGCGTTACTGTTGCGCCTAGGGCTGCCCTCACCCCTAAATCCGCCCCTGGCTCTTACTGGCAGCTGAATGGGGAAGCTGGTACGAGGCTACTTCAGCATTGTGAAGCTGGTGGTAATCGTACTGCTGTAAGTGATGTGCAGTCATGACTGTTGCCTCATCCATTTGGATGCTATGCCTGCTGCACAGCGAAGTCATCTAATGGGTCAGACTGAGTTATTATATGGCCTGAAGCTGCGGGTCTCTTCATTGCAGCGGAGGGCAGTAATGCAATGCACCAGATTCACTGCCTCTGGTTCCGCCAGAGGAGGCTATGCGTTTCAGCGCCCCTCAAATCGGATGCCCGGGGTATGTGACCCCCTAGTTGCGGCCCTGCTAACAGCAAGCCTGGCTGTAGCAGGCTGCTGCCCCCACTCTGACATAAGGAAGGTGCTGTAGCTAGACAGTTAATGTGAAACTAGTACGGTCACGTGACGCAGTTGAACGATGACGTCATGTAAATCCTCCCATTTAAAAAATAAAAAATATAATAATAAAAAAAGCCAGCCCGGTAGTGCCGTTTTGAAATGGGGATGGGGGCGGGGCGTTGCCTGGTTACCCGGGATGTGACGGACGGAGCCCCGCACGCGAGTTGGCCGGGGGTTATTTAACGCCTAGCTGGGCGCACAGCCTATCATGCCACCGTCGGGCGGGAAGGCAGGGGGTATCGTCTGGTGTCGGCTCCGGCGGTCGCTACGGGAGGTTCTGGGTCGCGGGTTCCCGCAGGGCGTCCTGCTCCTTCCTCTGCTCGCAGCTGCCGCCTACCTGTTCCCGCTTCTCAGCGCCCTCACTCTGTGCGTTGCTGCCGGCTGCTGTGTCTACTACAGCTCGGAGAGAGCGGCCTGGCGGCTCCCGGAGTGGAGAGAGCTCTGTGGCTGGGCCGCGGGGAGACGGCTGAGGCCTGTCCCGCAGAAGAGGCAGCGGGAGCCGGTGCAGCAGGGGAGTCGCGCTTCCCGAGGGTTACTAATGGGCAGTTACCTGGGTACACTGGAGCCCCCAGCCAGGGGACGCGGGACTCGGGATCTCCCGGAGAGGATGAGAGCACTCAACCCGGCCTTGCATGCCCCGGCCTTGCCCCACGCTATCAGGTGAGTGTGCGGTGGTTTCGATACTTAACATCCAGCACCTATATTGCCACCCAGGGGTGCCCTGTCCCGGCGTGCTGTCTGCCAGGGGTGCCCTGTCCCGGCGTGCTGTCTGCCAGGGTTGCCCTGTCCTATAGCAGTCTATGGGTTTCTATGTATGTGCACATGCAGTCTGCTTTGTCATTTAGACCTTTCCCTTTCTATGAATGTGTCGGGCACCTCTCTCCTAAGCAGTGATGCTTTCTGTGCTTGCAATTATCCTCCCAGGGTTTCTCCCTGACTACCCACCTCTCTTGTGGGTGAATGGTGACATGAAACCCCGGCACATGGATGCTTTATCTGTCAGTGACCCAGGTGGAAAGTGCACTACCCATTGTAGATGCATTATTCGCTCATAAACTTTACTCCTTTATTGAACGCTTCTAGCACATATTTGGCAAATGACAAAGTGTCTCACAAGTCTTAAAAAGATCTATTCGTGATCATGGGGTCTATGTACTGAGTCTTGGAGCGAGAAAGTGGACGGATATTGAGTACCAGCCAATTGGCTCCATCACAGACTGTGTTTGTAAAATGACAGGTGCTGATTGGCTGGTTCTTTATTTTTCTCTGTTTTTATTACTCTACAACAGTGTTTCCCAACCACGGTCCTCAAGGCACACTAACAGTGCAGGTTTTAGTGATATCCCGGGGGATGAGAGAAGAAACCCGACAAAAGTGCTGCCTCGCGGCCGGCGCGAGGCTGATTCTGTCGGGAATCAGCCTCGCGCCGGGTAGTTAAGTCGGACTCCCGACAAAACTACCTGTTAAGTCTGCGAGAACGGGACATCGCCGACTTAACTTTAGCTGAATTGAATAGCGTCGGGAGCTAATTCCCGGCGCTATTCTTTAGTTGCCGAATAGAATTGACCCCTCTGTGTACCCAGCTGACTGCAGATGTGACTGAACAATATATTGTGCAGTCCGTACACCCTGCACGTTCTGCTTAATGACCGCTCAATAAATATCTTTCCCCCACTGCACCCAAAAGCATTTATTAACAGTTTCTATATAGTGCAGAATATTCTATTACAATACGTGCTTTACGGTTGGAACAACAGTAATGGAACAAAACTAGGTAAAAACAGACAGGTCGGAAGACCCTGCTTACAGTCTATAAGGAAATAGGCATTGATACACAAGGATAGATGCTACCTATTGCATAATAGTCCACTAGATTGCAAAGGTTCATAATGGTATGATATGGTCACCCAGCAATGTTGGCCAAGGGCCAGGAGGGTGTGAAAGTGAAAAAAGATAAGGTTAGGTTATGTGTGAACTGTACAGAGGGGATGTATTTAGATAGCGAGGCATTGAAGGTTATGTGGGTAGGTCTGGAATATGATAAGCTTCCCTGCAGGGGTGAGGTTCCCCCTCCACCCCAGGGAACGTTTGGAGACTAGAGGTGAGTCTTATTGTGCATGGGAGGGCATTCCACAGAGTGGGCGCAGCCCGTATAAAGTCCTCTAATTTTGAATGGGCGCAAGTAATGCCTGTGGACGAGACGCAGATCTTGTGCAGAGCGGAAAGGTTGGGTTAAGAAATATTGAGATGAGTTAAGAGATGTATGAGGGGTGATCGATAAGTACCGGTGTTGGGCAAGAGAGAACATTTTTATTGGGAAAATTTTGACTTATTTTTCAACATAGGCCACTTTTAGCTCGATATAATTGGCCTAACGATATTCCAACTTTCTCTAACGTCCTAAGTGGATGCTGGGGACTCTGTAAGGACCATGGGGAATAGCGGCTCCGCAGGAGACTGGGCACATCTAAAGAAAGCTTTAGGACTATCTGGTGTGCACTGGCTCCTCCCCCTATGACCCTCCTCCAAGCCTCAGTTAGATCTCTGTGCCTGAACGAGAAGGGTGCACACTAGGGGCTCTCCTGAGCTTCTTAGTGAAAGTTTTAGTTTAGGTTTTTTATTTTCAGTGAGACCTGCTGGCAACAGGCTCACTGCATCGAGGGACTAAGGGGAGAAGAAGCGAACTCACCTGCGTGCAGAGTGGATTGGGCTTCTTAGGCTACTGGACATTAGCTCCAGAGGGACGATCACAGGCCCAGCCTGGATGGGTCCCGGAGCCGCGCCGCCGGCCCCCTTACAGAGCCAGAAGGCAGAAGAGGTCCGGAAAATCGGCGGCAGAAGACGTCCTGTCTTCAACAAGGTAGCGCACAGCACTGCAGCTGTGCGCCATTGCTCTCGGCACACTTCACACTCCGGTCACTGAGGGTGCAGGGCGCTGGGGGGGGCGCCCTGAGACGCAATAAAAAACACCTTGGATGGCAAAAAATGCATCACATATAGCTCCTGGGCTATATGGATGCATTTAACCCCTGCCAGAATACATATAAAAACGGGAGATAGGCTCCGCCCCCTTATCGGCGGCCTTATCTCCTCAGCACACTGGCGCCATTTTCCCTCACAGCTCCGTTGGAGGGAAGCTCCCTGTCTCTCCCCTGCAGTCACTACACTACAGAAAGGGTTAAAAAAGAGAGGGGGGGGCACTAATTACGCGCAGTATTAAACATACAGCAGCTATAAAGGGAAAAACACTTATATAAGGTTATCCCTGTGTGTGTGTGTGTATATATATATATATATATATATATATATATATATATATATATATATATAGCAGCGCTCTGGTGTGTGCTGGCAAACTCTCCCTCTGTCTCCCCAAAGGGCTAGTGGTGTCCTGTCCTCTATCAGAGCATTCCCTGTGTGTGTGCTGTATGTCGGTACGTTTGTGTCGACATGTATGAGGAGAAAAATGATGTGGAGACGGAGCAGATTGCCTGTAATAGTGATGTCACCCCCTAGGGGGTCGACACCTGAGTGGATGAACTGTTGGAAGGAATACGTGACAGTGTCAGCTCTGTATAAAAGACAGTGGTTGACATGAGACAGCCGGCTACTCAGCTTGTGCCTGTCCAGACGTCTCATAGGCCGTCAGGGGCTCTAAAGCGCCCGTTACCTCAGATGGCAGATATAGACGCCGACACGGATACTGACTCCAGTGTCGACGGTGAAGAGACAAATGTGACTTCCAGTAGGGCCACACGTTACATGATTGAGGCAATGAAAAATGTTTTACACATTTCTGATAATACGAGTACCACCAAAAAGGGGTATTATGTTCGGTGAGGAAAAATTACTTGTAGTTTTCCTGAATCTGAGAAATTAAATGAGGTGTGTGATGCGTGGTTTTCCCCCGATAACAACTGATAATTTCTAAAATGTTATTGGCATTATATCCTTTCCCGCCAGAGGTTAGGGTGCGTTGGGAAACACCCCCTAGGGTGGATAAAGCGCTCACACGCTTGTAAGGGCTCTACCCTCTCCTGAGATGGCCGCCCCTAAGGATCCTGCTGATAGAAAGCAGGAGGGTATCCTAAAATGTATTTACACACACAGGGCCGGTGCTAGGGTGTTCGGCGCCCCCCTGCAAACTATAAATTTGCGCCCTCCCTCTCATACTGTAGTTAATAAAATGAGAGTGTGCGCTGAAGGCCGCAAAAAAGGATTATGGTGTGACCACACAACAGTACCCCCAATTCAAATTATGTCACACAGTAGCACAATCTTATTCACATTTCACCGCACATAGAATGAGCCGAAATTCACATTATAGCACACAGAATGAGCCAAAATTCACATTATACCACACGGTATGAGCCGAAATTCACATTATACCACACAGTATGAGACGAAATTCACATTATAGCACACAGAATGAGCCAAAATTCACATTATAGCACACGGTATGAGACGAAATTCACATTATAGCACACGGTATGAGACGAAATTCACATTATAGCACACGGTATGAGACGAAATTCACATTATAGCACACAGAATGAGCCGAAATTCACATTATAGCACACGGTAGGACCCGTAATTCACATTATACCACACGGTATGAGCCGAAATTCACATTATAGCACGCAGAATGAGCCAAAATTCCCAGTATACCACACGGTATGAGCCGAAATTCAAATAGCACATAGAATGAGCCAAAATTTACATTATAGCACACTGAATGAGCCGAAATTCAAATTATGCCACATGGAGACAAAATTCAGGGAGAGTGACAGTAGGGACAGGGAGAGAGAGAGGGAAAGTGACAGTAGGGACAGGGAGAGGGAAAGTGACAGCAGGGACAGGGAGAGGGAAAGTGACAGCAGGGACAGGGAGAGGGAAAGTGACAGCAGGGACATAGGGACAGGCAGCGTGACAGAGGGATAGTAAGGGCATACAATAGGGACTAGGGAGAGAGAAAGGCAGCAGGGTAAGATTACCTATTTAGCAGCGGCGGTGCTGAGGATGCTGTGGTCTGCGGTGCGGTGTATTAGGAGGCTGTGGTTGGCATGGTGCGGAAGTGCAGAGAAGGACTGAGGGGGGCGGCAGAGGAGGAGGCAGAGGGCGGTGGCGGTGCAAGGAGGAGGAAGCTGTGGTTGGTGGCACTGCAGCTCCTATGACCACAGCGCCACTGTTTCAAATCCGCCGTGGACCTGCAGCCAATCAGGAGGGGGCAGGATAAGATCAGTGGTGAGGAGCAGGAGGGGACAGGATGGGAGCAGTGGTGCGGAGCAGGATGGGAGCAGTGGTGCGGAGCAGGAGGGGGCAAGATGGGAGTAGTGGTGCGGAGCAGGATGGGAGCAGTGGAAACACTGCATGGCACACGAACGAGACGTGACCGGGCGCCATGAGGGCAACATTAATCGGCAGCATGGGGGGACACATTAACCGGTGGCAAGCTTGTGAGTGGGGGGTGCCACGATGCCTATGGACTGCACACTGCTATTAGTAAAATAAAAACAAAAAACTTCCATACATACATTACACATACATTATAAATAATTATACATACATTACATATACATTATACATAATTATACATACATTATACATACCATCCACAGGAGGACACGGGCGCAGTGCGGTGCTGAACAATTAAGAGGTGGAGAGGGGAGGGAGACCGTGACCTCACCAGAGAAGAGAGCCGTGTGGACCTGAGAAGAAGCGCTTCTTGTTGCCGGAGACGCAACGAGAAGAGGGAGTAAGGTAGCAGACGCCAGGACGCTACAGTGTGACAAGGGCACAGCAGCAGGGATGCAGAGCAGGGACAGTGCCTCTCCAGCCCAGTGCTCCGTGCTTTGCATCCCTTCGTTGAGCGTGTTACGTCGGGCCTGGTGACAGGAGGGACAGGTCAGGGAGGGGAGGAGACCACCTTTCTCCTTGTAGCCCATGGCTAGCAGCAGCGCACCATTATTAGTCCTGCTGACTGATCCGCTGGTTGCGGGCCCCCCAAGTGCTGTGGGCCCCCATGCATTGCACTGGCTGCTGCAGCGAAAGTTCCACCTCTGCCATCTACTGTTAATGCCTGCAGAAGTGAAACTTATACACACACACAAACACATATATATATACATACATACATACATACATACATACATACATACATACATACATACACACATTTACATACAGTACATACACACATATACATACATACACACACACACACACACACACACACACACACAGACAGTACATACACACACTTTCTCTCACCTTCCATCCACTTACAGTATCAGTCTGGTTGGCTGCAAGGGATTTGCCTCAGCTTGGGGATCCCGTTTAGCCCCGCCCATTTACGTTAATGAAACCCCGCCCCCTTAAGTCTGTGTAGCTCCACCCACCTTCCATCCGCTCATCCTGCCTCTGTCCCATCATCATGACTCTGTAGGGAAGGAGGGAGGGCTTTAAACGGACAGCGCTGCTGCCTGTCAGTTTGCATTTGCAGGCGGCAGCAGCAGGGGAACAGGCTTGGCTCAGGGCAGCACAGGAATGCAGAGCAGGAAGGCGCCTCTCCAATCAGGCGCCTACCTGCTTTGCATCCCTTTGCTGAGCGGGTAGCGCCGGGCCTGTACACACATACTGGTGTTATACTGCGACCAGCAATCGCCTCAGCCTGGATGTGCAGTGCTGGCTTGGCGTGGTCGGATTCCCTGACTGAAAATATTGATACCCTAGATAGGGACAGTATATTTTTGCCTATAGAGCATTTAAAAGATGCATTTCTATATATGCGTGATGCACAGCGGAATATTTGCCGACTGGCATCAAGTCTAAGTGCGTTGTCCATTTCTACCAGTAGAGGGTTATGGACACGTCAGTGGTCAGGTGATGCGTAGTCCAAACGGCATTTGGAAGTATTGCCTTATTAAGGGGAGGAGTTATTTGGGGTCGGTCTTTCAGACCTGGTGGCCACGGCAACAGCTGGGAAATCCACGTTTGTACCCCAGGTCGCCTCTCAACATGAGAAGACGCCGTATTATCAGGCGCAGTCTTTTCGTGGACAAGCGGGGAAAAAGGTTCCTCATTTCTGCCCCGTGACAGAGGGAGAGGAAAAAGGCTGCAGAAATCAGCCAGTTCCCAGGAACAGAAACCCTCTCCCGCCTCTGCCAAGCCCTCAGTATGACGCTGGGGCTTTACAAGCAGAATCAGGCACGGTGGGGGGCCCGTCTCAATGAATTTCAGCGCGCAGTGGGTTCACTCGCAAGTAGACCCCTGGATCCTTCAGGTGATATCTCAGGGGTACAAATTAGAATTCGAGACGTCTCCCCCTCGCCGTTTCCTAAAGTCGGCTTTACCGATGTCTCCTTCTGACAGGGAGACAGTTTTGGAAGCCATTCACAAGCTGTATTCCCAGCAGGTGATAATCAAGGTACCCCTCCTGCAACAGGGTACGGGGTATTATTCCACACTGTTGTGGTACTGAAGCCGGACGGCTCGGTGAGACCGATTCTAAATCTAAAATCTTTGAACACTTACATACAGAGGTTCAAATTCAAGATTGAGTCACTCAGAGCAGTAATTGCGAACCTGGAAGAAGGGGACTACATGATGTCTCGGGACATCAAGGATGCTTACCTTCATGTCAAAATTTACCCTTCTCACCAAGGGTACCTCAGGTTTATGGTACAGAACTGTCACTATCGGTTCAGACGCTGCCGTATGGATGGTCCACGGCACCCCGGGTCTTTACCAAGGTAATGGCCGAAATGATGATATTCCTTCGAAGGAAGGGAATTTTAGTTATCCCTTACTTGGACGATTCCCTGATAAGGGTAAGATCCAGGGAACAGTTGGAGGTCGGTGTAGCACTATCTCAGGTAGTGTTGCGGCAGCACGATTGGATTCTCAATATTCCAAAATCGCAGCTGGTTCCGACGACTTGTCTTCTGTTCCTAGGGATGATCCTGGACACAGTCCAGAAAAATGTGTTTCTCCCGGAGGAGAAAGCCAGGGAGTTATCCGAGCTAGTCAGGAACCTCCTAAAACCGAGCCAAGTCTCAGTACACAAGGGTTCTGGGTAAAATGGTGGCTTCCTACGAAGCAATTCCATTCGGCAGATTCCACGCAAGAACTTTCCAGTGGGACCTGCTGGACAAATGGTCTGGGTCGCATCTTCAGATGCATCAGCGGATAACCCTGTCAACAAGGACAAGGGTGTCCCTCCTGTGGTGGTTGCAGAGTGCTCATCTTCTAGAGGGCCGCAGATTCGGCATTCAGGACTGGGTCCTGATGACCACGGATGCCAGCCTGCGAGGCTGGGGAGCAGTCACACAGGGAAGGAATATCCAGGGCTTATGGTCAAGCCTGGAGACATCACTTCACATAAATATCCTGAAGCTAAGGGCCATTTACAATGCTCTAAGCTTAGCAAGACCATCTGCTTCAAGGTCAGCTGGTGTTGATCCAGTTGGACAACATCACGGCAGTCACCCACGTAAACAGACAGGGTGGCACAAGAAGCAGGAGGGCAATGGCAGAAGCTGCAAGGATTCTTCGCTGGGCGGAAAATCATGTGATAGCACTGTCAGCAGTATTCATTCCGGGAGTGGACAACTGGGAAGCAGACTTCCTCAGCACGACCTCCACCCGGGAGAGTGGAGACTTCACCCAGAAGTCTTCCACATGATTATAAACCGTTGGGAAAAACTCGACAGGTATTGCGCCAGGTCAAGGGACCCTCAGGCAATAGCTGTAGACGTTCTGGTAACACCGTGGGTGTACCAGTCAGTGTATGTGTTCCCTCCTCTGCCTCTCATACCCAAGGTACTGAGATTGATAAGATGGAGAGGAGTAAGCACTATATTCGTGGCTCCGGATTGGCCAAGAAGGACTTGGTAACCGGAACTTCAAGAGATGCTCACGGAGGATCCGTGGCCTCTTCCTCTAAGAAGGGACCTGCTCCAGCAAGGACCCTGTCTGTTCCAAGACTTGCTGCGTTTGACGGCATGGCGGTTGAACGCCGGATCCTGAAGGAAAAAAGGCATTCCGGATGAAGTCATCCCTATCCTGATCAAAGCCAGGAAGGATGTAACCGCAAAACATTATCACCGCATTTGGCGAAAATGTGGTGCGAGGCCAGTAAGGCCCGACGGAGGAAATTCAACTGGGTCGATTCCTACATTTCTTGCAAACAGGAGTGTCTATGGGCCTGAAATTTGGGGTCCATTAAGGTTAAAATTTCGGCCCTGTCAATTTTCTTCCAAAAAGAACTAGCTTCAGTCCCTGAAGTTCAGACGTTTGTGAAGGGGTTACTGCATATACAGCCTCCTTTTGTGCCTTCAGTGGCACTTTGGGATCTCAATGTAGTTTTTGGGTTCCAAAAGTCACATTGGTTTGAACCACTTAAATCTGTGGAGTTAAAATATCTCACATGGAAAGTGGTCATGCTGTTGGCCCTGGCCTGGGCCAGGCGCGTGTCAGAATTGGCGGCTTTATCCTGTAAAAGCCCTCATCTGATTTTCCATTCGGACAGGGCGGAATTGAGGACTCGTCCTCAGTTTCTCCCTAAGGTGGTTTCAGCGTTTCACCTGAACCAACCTATTGTGGTGCCTGTGGCTACTAGGGACTTGGAGGACTCCAAGTTGCTAGACGTTGTCAGGGCCCTGAAAATGTTTCCAGGATGGCTGGAGTCAGGAAAACTGACTCGCTGTTTATCCTGTATGCACCCAACAAGCTGGGTGCTCCTGCTTCTAAGCAGACTATTGCTCGTTGGATTTGTAGTACAATTCAGCTTGCACATTCTGTGGCAGGCCTGCCACAGCCAAAAATCTGTAAATGCCCACTCCACAAGGAAGGTGGGCTCATCTTGGGCGGCTGCCCGAGGGGTCTCGGCTTTACAACTTTGCCGAGCAGATACTTGGTCAGGAGCAAATACGTTTGTAAAATTCTACAAAATTGATACCCTGGCTGAGGAGGACCTGGAGTTCTCTCATTTGGTGCTGCAGAGTCATCCGCACTCTCCCGCCCGTTTGGGAGCTTTGGTATAATCCCCATGGTCCTTACGGAGTCCCCAGCATCCACTTAGGACGTTAGAGAAAATAAGAATTTACTTACCGATAATTCTATTTCTCGTAGTCCGTAGTGGATGCTGGGCGCCCATCCCAAGTGCGGATTGTCTGCAATACTTGTATATAGTTATTGTTACCAAAAAATCGGGTTATTGCTGTAGTGAGCCATCTTTTCTAGAGGCTCCTCTGTTATCATGCTGTTAACTGGGTTCAGATCACAAGTTGTACAGTGTGATTGGTGTGGCTGGTATGAGTCTTACCCGGGATTCAAAATCCTTCCTTATTGTGTACGCTCGTCCGGGCACAGTATCCTAACTGAGGCTTGGAGGAGGGTCATAGGGGGAGGAGCCAGTGCACACCAGATAGTCCTAAAGCTTTCTTTAGATGTGCCCAGTCTCCTGCGGAGCCGCTATTCCCCATGGTCCTTACGGAGTCCCCAGAATCCACTACGGACTACGAGAAATAGAATTATCGGTAAGTAAATTCTTATTTTTTCAAGCCCTCCAAAAAATAGGATATGTCGAACTCTGCGTAATAGGCTTCAGTTTCGGCGATGACCTCCTCGTTCGATGTTACTCTTTCCACCGAGCCATTTTTTCCATGTTTGGAAATGGGGAGAAGTCACAGGGGGCAAAATCTGGAGGATGCAGCAAGTAATTCATAGCCCAATTCCACCAACTTTGCTGTCGGACGAGTGTGACTGCGCATTGTCGTGGTGGAACAGCACTCCCGACCCCCCCCCCCCCCACCCACCCCCTGCTAAGTAGGGCCATTTTCTCTTCAGTGTGTCGTCGAATCTGCCCAGTAATTGAGCATAATACTACCCTGTGATCGTTCTTCCCTTTTCCAAATGGTCGCTGAAGATTATGCCTTTCGAATCCCAGAAAACGGTGGCTATGACCTTTCTGGCCGATGGAACAGTCTTCGCTTTCTTTGGTGCACGTTCGCCAGGTAAAGTTCACGGTTTTGATTGTTCATTTCTGGCATGTAGCGATGGATCCATGTTTCATCAACAGTCATGAAATGGCGCAGAACCTCCTTCAGATTGTGCTTAAACAGGTCCAAACATTGCTTAGAAGTGGTCATGTGGTTCCGCTTGTCCACAGTGAGCAAACGCGGCACCCATCTTGCCGATAGCTTTGTCATGCCCAAATGTTCATGTAGGATATTCTGCACACTTTCGAATGAGATTCCTATGATCTCAACAATCTCTCTGATCTTCTCTCGCCGGCCTGCCAATACGATATCATGGAGTTTGTTGACCATTTCATCCATAGTCACCTCAGTTGGGTGACCTGGACGCTCTTCATCGAGGATGGATGTACGACCACACTTGAATTCATTGAACCAATATCTGATGGTTGTCATCGAAGTGGAAAGGTCTCAATAAACTGCTTCCAACTTTTCTTTGACTTCCTTACACGTCTTTCCATCCAAAAACAAGAATCTAATCACCGATCGGTACTACACTTTCTCCTTTGTTAGAAAAAACTTGCTCACTTCCAACAGCTACCAAAACATAATTACACATTGAATTTATCTGAAATTCTGACTGTCAGTTGACAGATGACACTAAACGATGTTATACAGGTTTGACGCCAGTGGCACCATATATCTTAAAACACAGGTACTTATCTATCACCCCTCGTATGTTGGTGCAGTTTGGTTAATGGCATTGTATGTAAGAAAATATTTTATATAGACTATGGTAGAATACTGTAAACCAATGGCGGGACTGACAAAGTGGATCCGCAGACTATGTCTAGCGAGGAAAATCGTGAAGAGGGGGGGGGGGAGCATGGGGTCAACGGCCACAGCTTCAGATTGAGCAGCATGTAGGGCTGACCTGCAGATGTGATGGCCGCCGCTGCAGGAGCACGCAAAGTGCGTACACACTGGACGATTTGAAAGATGTGTCGTTCCGATCCTTCGGAATTGGTCAAATCGTTCAAAACCTCATCTCGTGTGTATCCTGCTTAAGGGTGGGTACACATTAGATTGATATCTGCATGCTGTGTCATCATGGAACTGCGTCGTGCATATCGTCTGGGCACATGATTGCGTACTCTTGTGGGACGCATGCAACATCTTCTGGTCGGCCATGCTGTACCTAGACTCCATTTTACACTTAAGCATGACTATTCACACTTGATTCTCCGTGTTTTTTAATCATTCTGACTTGGATACAGTTGCGGTCTGTATACCCACAATGTTCGTTCTTGAGAAAGCCGTTACTAGAGGTCATAAAAGTTAGGTTAATGCTCACTGTCAGTGCTTGGGTCAGCTTAATCACGAAGTTAATCACGAATACCCCTTTCACACAAACACTAACTCTAACCCAGCTCAGACCCTGGGCACTGTGTACTGGTTGAGTGCAAGAAAAATAGAACAAGCCAACCTAGGTTGGAAAGGGCGCTATGGGTGTAATTCCAATTAAAGTGTACAGCAGCTGCCTGGATAGGTTGGTTACACCTATAAAGAATTACGAACTAAATACAACAACAATAAGGCTGCGCTTAGAGATGAATAACCAATAAATATTTATTATACTTAAAATCTGTCAGTTAGACAATTAAAAAATGAGTATACACTGTTGAGAATAGCCTCTAATCACCATTTAAACAATACATAAGCCTGTTCCAAATTGGCCGTGGAACCCTATATACTTAGAACCAGATAGATCCTGGGGCTATAGCATAGTCCCTGGGCTGGAAGAATATGTCCTAACGCTGGAGGATTAGCCGTTCCAATAATGAAGCAAGATTTATGGAAAGTCCTCACCAGTTGTGCGTGTTGATGAACAAAAGTCCAGTCCTTAATTGCGGATGTGGTTCAAATAGAGCAGTTTGTGGGGTCCACAGTGGTCCAAGCTGAGGCGATAGGCTGTAGTAGGATGATCAGAAGGCTCACACCTGACGCGTTTCACAGCTTTCTGCTGCTTTCTCAAAGGTGACTAGTTCACAACTGACAGTGTATTTATACTATAGTTAATTACCTCATTCAAAACATGTGTGGACAATTCATCTCTTTATATGTACAAAAACTTAAAAAATCTTTTTTTCTTGCTCTAATTAGACTCAGAGGCATAGTGATTAAAAATTAATTATGTTTGTTTATTAAAAATAGTTTAAATTGATCATATACCGGAGCCGCGGGTGTTGGAACGCACGCGAGTCCTCTTGCTTCCGGTCTATGGAACGCAACTGTTATAGTAACGGAGCTTGTTATCCTCACCAATCTTACAGTGCCGATGTAGTCACGTGACCTGTATAGCTTAGCGGGATATCCGTGTGTTGAACCGCATGATGACTCTCCTACTTCCGGTCTATGACCCGCAATTGTTACCATGGCGATGAGGTGTGTTTCCACCCCATCGTCATGGTTCCGTGCGGTCATGTGATCGGACTCTCCGGACATCTTAAATGAGTGGCAGGCATACCTATTTAAATGACGTTCTACCTTTTATAACATATAGAGCACTACCTGGCTGTTATACTTTAAAAAGATCAATACATAACTTACATCTTATCTCTATTTAGTTTTATCATGAACTTTTACAATCCAACAGTTAGTCCTTATTATATGAACTTAACGACAACAATTATATCAATATCTATATCATTAGGCATATGAAGGAGACATTATAACTTATAGATCATATCCAATAAAATGTTAATATTGCACCATAGTTCAATCTTAACTTATTGTTATATAAATTATTATGCATGTTACCTCTATATACAAATAGGTAAGAGGGATAAGTTACTTGCAGATGGTTTGATTTGGGGACAATTCATAGAGATACAAGGTTTGGTAGGATTAGTACCCAAAAAAACTGCCCAAGGGGCTATTGTATTCCTATGTGATGATAATTTGGGCGGCTTTTCTTTTTATATTATCCTAAAGAAAAAAATAAATAAAAAATAAATATATATTATACCTAACCTGATATGTACATATATATTTTTATGTTTTTGATTTTTATTATTTATTCATTCTCTTACACTCAGGGGAATTTTAAATGTGCTTGGTATTTATTGGTTCTGAGATGGTTCACTTAAATGACACAATTAAGTTCTACTGATTTCATTTAGGCCTGCTGGAAATATGCTGTTCATTTTCAGCATCCAATAGACTTCCTGTCTACATAAAGTTTTGTAACGGTCTCCACCACGTGGAGTTCTGGGTATGAATTCTAAGCCTAATACCTTAAGGCAATTAGGATTGCCGTGATGATTATCAGCATAGTGTTTTGACACACTATGTGTGTAAATTTTCTTAATATTTTTACGGTGCTCAAGAAATCTCGTTCTCAATGGGCGGGTGGTTCTGCCAATATACTTCAGACCACAACCACATGTTAACATGTAAATTATATAAGAAGTATTACAATTCATGTATGTTTTTAGCTCATAAAAATTCTCCCCCTCATCACTATTAATCCTGAGTGTATGATCAGCCGTATATTTACAGGTCAAACATCTGTTCCCTCCGCATTTATAGAATCCCTTTTTCTCTGACGTCCTAGTGGATGCTGGGACTCCGTAAGGACCATGGGGAATAGCGGCTCCGCAGGAGACAGGGCACAAGAATAAAAGCTTTAGGATCAGGTGGTGTGCACTGGCTCCTCCCCCTATGACCCTCCTCCAAGCCTCAGTTAGATTTTTGTGCCCGAACGAGAAGTGTGCAGGCTAGGTGGCTCTCCTGAGCTGCTTAGAATAAAAGTTTAATTTAGGTTTTTTATTTTCAGTGAGTCCTGCTGGCAACAGGCTCACTGCATCGTGGGACTAAGGGGAGAAGAAGCGAACTCACCTGCGTGCAGAGTGGATTGGGCTTCTTAGGCTACTGGACATTAGCTCCAGAGGGACGATCACAGGTACAGCCTGGATGGGTCACCGGAGCCGCGCCGCCGTCCCCCTTACAGAGCCAGAAGGGGGGGGAGCGCCCTGAGACGCAATATAAATGATAATACCTTAGGTGGCAAAAGAATACATCACATATAGCTCCTGGGCTATATGGATGTATTTTAACCCCTGCCATTTTTACACAAAAGAGCGGGAGATAGGCTCCGCCCCTTCACGACGTCCTTATCTCCTCAGCACACAAGCGCCATTTTCCCTCAGTTCCGCTGGAAGGACGGCTCCCTGACTCTCCCCTGCAGTCCTGCTTCAGAATCAGGGTAAAAAAGAGAAGGGGGGGCACTATTGGCAGCAAATGACAATATAAACAGCAGCTATAAGGGAATAACACTTATATAAGGTTATCCCTGTGTGTGTGTGTGTGTGTATGTATATATATATATATATATATATATATATATATATATATATATATATATATATATATATATATATATATATATATATATATATATATATATATATATATTAGCTAGCTAGCGCTGGGTGTGTGCTGGCAGACTCTCCCTCTGTCTCTCCAAAGGGCTCGTGGGGTCCTGTCCTCTATCAGAGCATTCCCGGTGTGTGTGTGCTGTGTGTCGGTACGTGTGTGTCGACATGTATGAGGAGGAAAATGATGTGGAGGCGGAGCAATTGCCTGCGTTAGTGATGTCACCCCCTAGGGAGTCGACACCTGACTGGATGATCGTGTTCAAACAATTAAGTGATAATGTCAGCACTTTGCAAAAAACTGTTGACGACATGAGACAGCCGGCAAATCAATTAGTGCCTGTCCAGGCGTCTCAGACACCGTCAGGGGCCCTAAAACGCCCGTTACCTCAGTGGGTCGACCCAGACACAGAGTCTAGTGTCGACGGTGATGAGTCGAACGTAATGTCCAGTAGGGCCACACGTTACATGATCACGGCAATGAAGGAAGCATTGCACATTTCTGACACTACAAATACCACTAAGAAGGGTATTATGTGGGGGGTGAAAACTACCAATAGTTTTTCCTGAGTCAGATGAATTGAATGAGGTATGTGATAAAGCGTGGGTTTCTCCCGACAAAAAACTGCTAATTTCTAATAAATTATTGGCACTATATCCTTTCCCATCAGAGGTTAGGACACGTTGGGAAACACCCCCTAGGGTAGATAAGGCGCTCACACGTTTATCTAAACAAGTAGCGTTACCGTCTCCTGATATGGCCACCCTCAAAGAACCAGCTGATAGAAGGCTGGAAAATATCCTAAAAAGTATATACACACATACTGGTGTTATACTGCGACCAGCAATCGCTTCAGCCTGGATGTGCAGTGCTGGAGTCGCGTGGTCTGATTCCCTGACTGAAAATATTGATACCCTGGATAGGGACAATATATTGTTAACTATAGAGCATTTGAAGGATGCATTACTATATATGCGTGATGCACAGAGGGATATTTGCACCCTGGCATCAAGAGTAAGTGCTATGTCCATCTCTGCCAGAAGAACGTTATGGACGCGTCAGTGGTCAGGGGATGCGGATTCCAAACGACATATGGAAGTATTGCCGTATAAAGGGGAGGAGTTATTTGGGGCTGGTCTTTCGGACCTGGTGGCAACGGCTGGAAAGTCCACCTTCTTACCCCAGGTCACTTCACATCAGCAGAAAAAGACACCGTCTTTTCAAACTCAGTCCTTTCGTTCCCATAAATACAAGCGAGCAAAAGGCCATTCCTTTCTGCCCCGGGGCAGAGGAAGGGGAAAAAGACTGCACCATGCAGCCGCTTCCCAGGATCAGAAGCCTTCCCCCTGCTTCTGCCAAGTCTTCAGCATGACGCTGGGGCTTTACAAGCAGACTCAGACTTGGTGGGGGCCCGTCTCAAGAATTTCAACGCGCAGTGGGCTCACTCGCAAGTGGATCCCTGGATTCTACAGGTAGTATCGCAGGGGTACAAACTGGAATTCGAGGCGTTTCCCCCTCGCCGGTTCCTGAAGTCTGCTCTGCCAAAGTCTCCCTCCGACAGGGAGGCAGTTCTGGAAGCCATTCACAAGCTGTATTCCCAGCAGGTGATAATCAAGGTACCCCTCCTACAACAAGGAAAGGGGTATTATTCCACGCTGTTTGTGGTACCGAAGCCGGACGGCTCGGTGAGACCAATTTTAAATCTGAAATCCTTGAACACTTACATAAAAAGGTTCAAATTCAAGATGGAATCACTCAGAGTGGTGATAGCGAACCTGGAAGAAGGGGACTATATGGTGTCTCTGGACATCAAAGATGCTTATCTCCACGTCCCAATCTACCCTTCTCACCAAGGGTATCTCAGGTTTGTAGTACAAGACTGTCATTATCAGAGGTCCAGGGAACAGTTAGAAGTCGGAGTAGCACTATCTCAGATAGTGTTACGTCAGCACGGGTGGATCCTAAATATTCCAAAATCGCAGCTGATTCCAACGACACGTCTTCTGTTCCTAGGAATGATTCTGGACACAGTCCAGAAGAAGGTGTTTCTCCCGGAGGAGAAGGCCAAGGAGTTATCCGAGCTAGTCAGGAACCTCCTAAAACCAGGCCAGGTATCAGTGCACGAGGGTCCTGGGAAAAATGGTGGCTTCTTACGAAGCAATTCCATTCGGAAGATTCCATGCAAGAACGTTTCAGTGGGATCTACTGGACAGATGGTCCGGATCGCATCTTCAGATGCAGCAGCGGATAACCCTGTCACCAAAGACAAGGGTGTCCCTCCTGTGGTGGTTGCAGAGTGCTCATCTTCTAGAGGGCCGCAGATTCGGCATTCTGGATTGGATCCTGGTGACCACGGATGCAAGCCTGAGAGGCTGGGGAGCAGTCACACAGGGAAGAAACTTCCAGGGCTTGTGGTCAAGCATGGAAACATCTCTTCATATAAACATTCTGGAACTACGGGCCATTTACAATGCCCTAAGTCAAGCGAAACCCCTGCTTCAGGGTCAGGCGGTATTGATCCAATCGGACAACATCACGTCAGTCGCCCACGTAAACAGACAGGGCGGCACGAGAAGCAGGAGGGCAATGGCAGAAGCTGCAAGGATTCTTCGCTGGGCGGAAAATCATGTGATAGCTCTGTCAGCAGTGTTCATTCCGGGAGTGGACAACTGGGAAGCAGACTTCCTCAGCAGACACGACCTTCACCCGGGGGAGTGGGGACTTCATCCAGAAGTCTTCCACATGATTGTGAACCGTTGGGAAAAACCAAAGGTGGACATGATGGCGTCCCGTCTAAACAAAAAACTGGACAGATATTGCGCCAGGTCAAGGGACCCTCAGGCAATAGCGGTGGACGCTCTGGTAACACCGTGGGTGTACCAGTCGGTGTATGTGTTCCCTCCTCTGCCTCTCATACCAAAAGTACTGAGAATCATAAGAAGGAGAGGAGTAAGAACTATACTCGTGGTTCCGGATTGGCCGAGAAGGACTTGGTATCCGGAACTTCAGGAGATGCTCACGGACGAACCATGGCCTCTACCTCTAAGAAAGGACCTGCTCCAGCAGGGGCCTTGTCTGTTCCAAGACTTACCGCGGCTGCGTTTGACGGCGTGGCGGTTGAACGCCGGATCCTGAAGGAAAAGGGCATTCCAGATGAAGTCATCCCTACCCTGGTCAAGGCCAGAAAGGATGTAACCGCAAAACATTATCACCGCATTTGGCAAAAATATGTTGCGTGGTGTGAGGCCAGGAAGGCCCCTACAGAGGAATTTCAACTGGGTCGTTTCCTCCATTTCCTGCAAACAGGACTGTCTATGGGCCTAAAATTAGGGTCCATTAAGGTTCAAATTTCGGCCCTATCGATTTTCTTCCAAAAGGAACTGGCTTCAGTACCTGAAGTTCAGACATTTGTAAAAGGGGTACTGCATATACAGCCTCCTTTTGTGCCCCCAGTGGCACCTTGGGATCTCAATGTTGTGTTGAGTTTCCTAAAGTCACATTGGTTTGAACCACTCACCACTGTGGACTTAGCATCGTCACCTTCCATGTGAGATATTTTGTTAGCCCTGGCTTCAGCCAGGCGTGTGTCAGAATTGGCGGCTTTATCGTATAAAAGCCCTTACTTAATATTTCATTCTGACAGGGCAGAATTGAGGACTCGTCCTCAATTTCTACCTAAGGTGGTTTCTGCATTTCACATGAACCAACCTATTGTGGTACCTGCGGCTACTAAGGACTTGGAGGACTCCAAGTTGCTTGACGTGGTCAGGGCCCTGAAAATGTTTCCAGGACGGCTGGAGTCAGAAAATCTGACTCGCTGTTTATCCTGTATGCACCAAACAAATTAGGTGCTCCTGCTTCTAAGCAGACGATTGCTCGTTGGATTTGTAGTACAATTCAGCTTGCACATTCGGTGGCAGGCCTGCCACAGCCAAAATCGGTAAAAGCCCATTCCACAAGGAAAGTGGGTTCATCTTGGGCGGCTGCCCGAGGGGTCTCGGCTTTACAACTTTGCCGAGCAGCTACTTGGTCAGGGGCAAACACGTTTGCAAAATTCTACAAATTTGATACCCTGGCTGAGGAGGACCTGGAGTTCTCTCATTGGGTGCTGCAGAGTCATCCGCACTCTCCCGCCCGTTTGGGAGCTTTGGTATAATCTCCATGGTCCTTACGGAGTCCCAGCATCCACTAGGACGTCAGAGAAAATAAGATTTTACTTACCGATAAATCTATTTCTCGTAGTCCGTAGTGGATGCTGGGCGCCCATCCCAAGTGCGGATTGTCTGCAATACTTGTATATAGTTATTGTTACAAAAATTCGGGTTATTATTGTTGGGAGCCATCTTTCAGAGGCTCTTTTTCGTTCTATCATACTGTTAACTGGGTTCAGATCACGAGTTGTACGGTGTGGCTGGTATGAGTCTTACCCGGGATTCAATATCCTTCCTTATTATGTACGCTCGTCCGGGCACAGTATCCTAACTGAGGCTTGGAGGAGGGTCATAGGGGGAGGAGCCAGTGCACACCACCTGATCCTAAAGCTTTTATTCTTGTGCCCTGTCTCCTGCGGAGCCGCTATTCCCCATGGTCCTTACGGAGTCCCAGCATCCACTACGGACTACGAGAAATAGATTTATTTGTAAGTAAAATCTTATTATTTTCATATTATGTTGTGATAACCAATTGGTGTTTGCAGAGCTATCCTTTTCTTTAATTCCTTTTAGATAGCTTGGTGCTAAAATGTTTTTGAAAGACCTATTTTTACGAAAAACAAAATTCGGTTCTTTAGGGAGAAAGTTTATCAGTATATTATCTTGTTTTAAGATGTCATAGTTCTTGGTGACAATCTTCTTGATATCTATATAACAACTGTTATAGGTGGAAATAAATGACATATCTGTCTTTATATTACCATCGTTTTTTTATTTGGTTTCCTTTCTGAAGGATTGAGGAGTTCATCTCTGTTTAGCTCCCTAACTTCTTTCAACGCTTTTTGTACTAAGTGACCTGGATACCCTCTGTCTACAAATGAGTCTACCATAGTTTTAGCTTGATTATCAAAAGTGTAGATCTGAACAATTTCTCCTAATGCGGAGTAGTTGACTCTTGGGAATACTCCTTTTCCATGCTGAATGATGTGCACTGTTGAAGTGTAAATAAGAATTCGTGCCTGTTTCCTTAATATAGTTACGTGTAGTGAGTTCCTGATCTATAATTTCCAACGAAATGTCCAAAAAATTAATGCGGGAAGTGCTATAAGAGTGAGTGAAAGTGAGATTGAAAGGATTTTTGTTCAAGTGAGAAACAAATGAAAGGGCAGAAGTGTAATCCCCATCCCAAATAATAAACAAATCATCTACTGGTTGACAGGGACGTCCTGTGCAAGTGCTACTATTCCTGCCAATAAACTCCTTCTAGGCATGACCTGGTTTATGCCTTTCACACTACGGGTGACCCAGGTTGGCCCAAGGAATAACCCTGATACCAAACAGGATCGCGAACGTAGTTGAGAACCAGGTCAAGCTTCAGTCCCTGGTAAAAACCTGTATCGAAAGGCTGTGTGAAAGGGGTATAAATAAGGTCATGGCTACAGTTACTTTTCAGGGTGATAAATCTCCCATTCATATGACTCCATCAAACATGTATCATTGTGGAGTGATGTTACAGATTGTCTGTCCCTTTTACTTTGTGCTCTGCTCGTGTCATTCACTATTCAAAGAATGTTCGACTTCCTACTACAGGGTGATTCAAAAGTCGCAGTACACCCTTTTGTTTCAAACTGTGCAGGAAATGGAAAAACTGAATACTCCAGTAGGGTATGTACTGAACATGGGTGCCATCTTGAAATTGGCCATCTTGAATCTAAGTCAGATTTCCCATTTTCCTGCACCGTTTTTGAAACAAAAGGGTGTACTGCGACTTTTGAATCACCCTGTATATAGTTATATGGATGAGAAGTTAGTGTTCACTCTAGGCTGTTTTAGCAGGGCGCCGCGCCCTGCCCGTTTTTTAGCAGGCAAAACCCGCCCTGCCCCTTTTGCGGCGCCCTGCTAGAACAGCCGCCCGCTTCCTGCCCTCCCGGCGTGTATAGATGCCGTGCGCATGCGTGCGGCATCCATTCACGCATTGGGAGAGGGCTGGGGGAAGCCCAGCACTGACGGAGGTGCTGGGCACGCCCCCAACAGCGACGTCGCCGGCCACAGACGCTCTCTATAGTAGCGTCTGTGGGCCGCCCCGCCCCTAAAATGACGTAGGCGTGGCCACGCCCCCTAATTTGCTTGGCCGTGCCCCCGTTTCGGGTGCGCGGCTTCGCCACGCACGCGCACATGTACCCCCGGAGTCCGGCGCCCTGCCCCTTTTCACTCCTAGAGTGAACACTAGAGAAGTGATGGTATCTGTTCCTGGTTTTATTCTGCTTGTATGAATTGCAGGCTGCCACAGTATTGTTTGTCACTTGTTTATCTAAACCAGACTTAGTGTTGAAATGTAAGGGTAGCATTTGCTTCATTCTGAAAGGGTCATTTTGTGCATCCATAACTTATTCTATGGAAGACCGTTTCACATCTTGGCACATTACAACAATATTACTGGTTGGAATTAAACTGTGACAGATACTTTAGCAAATGTAGCTCAATATGCAATCGCTTATGAATATATAGTTTCTCTGACGTCCTAAGTGGATGCTGGGACTCCGTAAGGACCATGGGGAATAGCGGCTCCACAGGAGACAGGGCACAAAAGTAAAAGCTTTAGGATCAGGTGGTGTGCACTGGCTCCTCCCCCTATGACCCTCCTCCAAGCCTCAGTTAGGTTTTTGTGCCCGGCCGAGAAGGGTGAAATCTAGGTGGCTCTCCTAAAGAGCTGCTTAGAGTAAAAGTTTTGTTAGGTTTTTTATTTTCAGTGAGTCCTGCTGGCAACAGGCTCACTGCAACGTGGGACTTAGGGGAGAAGAAGTGAACTCACCTGCGTGCAGGATGGATTGGCTTCTTAGGCTACTGGACACTAGCTCCAGAGGGACGATCACAGGTACAGCCTGGATGGGTCACCGGAGCCGCGCCGCCGACCCCCTTGCAGATGCTGAAGAGAGAAGAGGTCCAGAAATCGGCGGCTGAAGACTTCCCAGTCTTCTTAAGGTAGTGCACGGCAGCTGTGCGCCATTGCTCTCGGCACACTTCACACCAACGGTCACTGAGGGTGCAGGGCTCTGGGGGGGGCGCCCTGGGCAGCAATGAAAGTACCTATGCTGGCTAAAAATACATCACATATAGCCCCTGAGGCTATATGGATGTATTTAACCCCTGCCAGGTTGTCAGAAAAACCGGGAGAAGAGCCCGCCGGAAAGTGGGCGGGGCCTATTCTCCTCAGCACACAGCGCCATTTTCCTACACAGCTCCGCTGCTAGGAAGGCTCCCAGGCTCTCCCCTGCACTGCACTACAGAAACAGGGTTAAAACAGAGAGGGGGGGCATTTTGTGTGGCGATATTATAATATATTAAGATGCTATAAGGGAAAACACTTATTATAAGGTTGTCCCTGTATAATTATAGCGTTTTGGTGTGTGCTGGCAAACTCTCCCTCTGTCTCCCCAAAGGGCTAGTGGGGTCCTGTCCTCTATCAGAGCATTCCCTGTGTGTGTGCTGTGTGTCGGTACGTGTGTGTCGACATGTATGAGGACGATGTTGGTGGGGAGGCGGAGAAATTGCCTGTAATGGTGATGTCACCCCCTAGGGAGTCGACACCGGAATGGATGGCTTATTTATGGAATTACGTGATAATGTCAACACGCTGCAAGGTCGGTTGACGACATGAGACGGCCGGCAAACCAATTAGTACCTGTCCAGGCGTCTCAAACACCGTCAGGGGCTTTAAAACGGCCATTACCTCAGTCGGTCGACACAGACACGGACACTGACTCCAGTGTCGACGGTGAAGAAACAGACGTATTTTCCAGTAGGGCCACACGTTACATGATAAGGGCAATGAAGGAGGTGTTACATATTTCTGATACTACAAGTACCACAAAAAAGGGTATTATGTGGGGTGTGAAAAAACTACCTGTAGTTTTTCCTGAATCAGATGAATTAAAAATTGCTAATATCTAAGAAATTATTGGCGTTATACCCTTTCCCGCCAGAAGTTAGGGCGCGTTGGGAAACACCCCCTAGGGTGGATAAGGCATTCACACGCTTATCAAAACAAGTGGCGTTACCGTCTCCAGATACGGCCGCCCTCAAGGAACCAGCTGATAGGAGGCTGGAAAATATCCTAAAAAGTATATACACACATACTGGTGTTATACTGCGACCAGCGATCGCCTCAGCCTGGATGTGCAGTGCTGGGGTGGCTTGGTCGGTTTCCCTGACTGAAAATATTGATACCCTTGACAGGGACAGTATTTTATTGACTATAGAGCATTTAAAGGATGCATTTCTATATATGCGAGATGCACAGAGGGATATTTGCACTCTGGCATCAAGAGTAAGTGCGATGTCCATTTCTGCCTGAAGATGTTTATGGACACGACAGTGGTCAGGTGATGCGGATTCCAAACGGCACATGGAAGTATTGCCGTATAAAGGGGAGGAGTTATTTGGGGTAGGTCTATCGGACCTGGTGGCCACGGCAACAGCTGGAAAATCCACCTTTTTACCCCAAGTCACCTCTCAGCAGAAAAAGACAGTCTTTTCAGCCTCAGTCCTTTCGTCCCCATAAGGGCAAGCGGGCAAAAGGCCATTCATATCTGCCCAGGGGTAGAGGAAAGGAAAAAAAGACTGCAGCAGGCAGCCCCTTCCCAGGAACAGAAGCCCTCCACCGCTTCTGCCAAGTCCTCAGCATGACGCTGGGGCCTTACAAGCGGACTCGGGTGCGGTGGGGGGTCGTCTCAAGAGTTTCAGCGCGCAGTGGGCTCACTCGCAAGTGGACCCCTGGATCCTACAGGTAGTATCTCAGGGGTACAGATTGGAATTCGAGACGTCGCCTCCTCGCAGGTTTCTGAAGTCTGCTTTACCAACGTCTCCCTCCGACAGGGAGGCAGTATTGGAAGCAATTCACCAGCAGGTGATAATCAAAGTACCCCTCCTACAACAAGGAAAGGGGTATTATTCCACACTATTTGTGGTACCGAAGCCAGACGGCTCGGTGAGACCTATTCTAAATCTGAAATCTTTGAACACTTACATACAAAGGTTCAAATCAAGATGGAGTCACTCAGAGCAGTGATAGCGAACCTGGAAGAGGGGACTATATGGTGTCCTTGGACATCAAGGATGCTTACCTCCATGTCCCAATTTGCCCTTCTCACCAAGGGTACCTCAGGTTCGTGGTACTGAACTGTCACTATCAGTTCAGACGCTGCCGTTTGGATTGTCCACGGCACCCCGGGTCTTTACCAAGGTAAGGGTCGAAATGATGATTCTTCTTCGAAGAAAAGACGTCTTAATTATCCCTTACTTGGGCGATCTCCTGATAAGGGCAAAGTCCAGGGAACAGTTGGAGGTCGGAGTAGCACTATCTCGGGTACTGCTACAACAGCACGGGTGGATTCTAAATATTCCAAAATCGCAGCTGATCCCGACGACACGTCTGCTGTTCCTAGGGATGATTCTGGACACAGTCCAGAAAAAGGTGTTTCTCCCGGAGGAGAAAGCCAGGGAGTTATCCGAGCTAGTCAGGAACCTCCTAAAACCAGGAAAAGTGTCAGTGCATCATTGCACAAGGCCCCTCTGAAAAATGGTGGCTTCTTACGAAGCGATTCCATTCGGCAGATTTCACGCAAGAACTTTTCAGTGGGATCTGCTGGAAAAATGGTCCGGATCGCATCTTCAGATGCATCAGCGGATAACCCTGTCTCCAAGGACAAGGGTGTCTCTTCTGTGGTGGCTGCAGAGTGCTCATCTACTAGAGGGCCGCAGATTCGGCATTCAGGACTGGGTCCTGGTGACCACGGATGCCAGCCTGAGAGGCTGGGGAGCAGTCACACAGGGAAAAAAATTCCAGGGAGTGTGGTCAAGTCTGGAGACTTCTCTCCACATAAATATACTGGAGCTAAGGGCAATTTACAATGCTCTAAGCTTAGCAAGACCTCTGCTTCAAGGTCAGCCGGTATTGATCCAGTCGGACAACATCACGGCAGTCGCCCACGTAAACAGACAGGGCGGCACAAGAAGCAGGAGGGCAATGGCAGAAACTGCAAGGATTCTTCGCTGGGCGGAAAATCATGTGATAGCAGTGTTCATTCCGGGAGTGGACAACTGGGAAGCAGACTTCCTCAGCAGGCACGACCTCCACCCGGGAGAGTGGGGACTTCATCTGGAAGTCTTCCACATGATTGTGAACCGTTGGGAAAGACCAAAGGTGGACATGATAGCGTCCCGCCTGAACAAAAAACTGGACAGGTATTGCGCCAGGTCAAGAGACCCTCAGGCAATAGCTGTGGACGTTCTGGTAACACCGTGGGTGTACCAGTCGGTGTATGTGTTCCCTCCTCTGCTTCTCATACCCAAGGTACTGAGAATTATAAGACGTAGAGGAGTAAGAACTATACTCGTGGCTCCGGATTGGTCAAGAAGGACTTGGTACCCGGAACTTCAAGAGATGCTCACAGAGGACCCATGGCCTCTGCCGCTAAGAAGGGACTTGCTTCAGCAAGTACCATGTCTGTTCCAAGACTTACCGCGGCTGCGTTTGACGGCATGGCGGTTGAACGCCGGATCCTAAGGGAAAAAGGCATTCCGGAAGAGGTCATCCCTACCCTGGTCAAAGCCAGGAAGGAGGTGACCGCACAACATTATCACCACAGGTGGCGAAAATATGTTGCGTGGTGTGAGGCCAGGAAGGCCCCCACGAAGAAATTTCAACTCGGTCGATTCCTGCATTTCCTGCAAACAGGAGTGTCTATGGGCCTAAAATTGGGGTCCATTAAGGTTCAAATTTCGGCCCTGTCGTTTTTCTTCCAGAAAGAATTGGCTTCAGTTCCTGAAGTCCAGACGTTTTGTCAAGGGAGTACTGCATATACAACCCCCTTTTGTGGCACCGTGGGATCTCAACGTAGTTCTGGGATTCCTCAAATCACATTGGTTTGAACCGCCCAAATCTGTGGATTTGAAATATCTCACATGGAAAGTGACCATGCGGTTGGCCCTGGCCTCGGCCAGGCGAGTGTCAGAATTGGCGGCTTTGTCTCACAAAAGCCCATATCTCTTTTTCCATTCGGACAGGGCAGAACTGCGGACTCGTCCCCAGTTTTTCCCTAAGGTGGTGTCAGCGTTTCACCTGAACCAGCCTATTGTGGTACCTGCGGCTAATAGGGACTTGGAGGACTCCAAGTTGCTAGATGTTGTCAGGGCCCTAAAAATATGTTTCCAGGACGGCTGGAGTCAGGAAAACTGACTCGCTGTTTATCCTGTATGCACCCAACAAACTGGGTGCTCCTGCTTCTAAGCAGACGATTGCTCGTTGGATTTGTAGTACAATTCAGCTTGCACATTCTGTGGCAGGCCTGCCACAGCCAAAATCTGTAAATGCCCATTTCACAAGGAAGGTGGGCTCATCTTGGGCGACTGCCCAAGGGGTCTCGGCTTTACAACTTTGCCGAGCTGCTACTTGGTCAGGGGCAAACACGTTTGCAAAATTCTACAAATTTGATACCCTGGCTGAGGAGGACCTGGAGTTCTCTCATTCGGTGTTGCAGAGTCATCCGCACTCTCCCGCCCGTTTGGGAGCTTTGGTATAATCCCCATGGTCCTTACGGAGTCCCCAGCATCCACTTAGGACGTCAGAGAAAATAAGAATTTACTTACCGATAATTCTATTTCTCGTAGTCGGGATGGGCGCCCAGCATCCACTACGAAGTGCGGATTGTCTGCAATACTTGTACATAGTTATTGTTACAAAAATCGGGTTATTATTGTTGTGAGCCATCTTTTCAGAGGCTCCTCTGTTATCATGCTGTTAACTGGGTTCAGATCACAGGTTGTACAGTGTGATTGGTGTGGCTGGTATGAGTCTTACCCGGGATTCAAGATCCTTCCTTATTGTGTACGCTCGTCCGGGCACAGTATCCTAACTGAGGCTTGGAGGAGGGTCATAGGGGGAGGAGCCAGTGCACACCACCTGATCCTAAAGCTTTTACTTTTGTGCCCTGTCTCCTGCGGAGCCGCTATTCCCCATGGTCCTTACGGAGTCCCCAGCATCCACTACGGACTACGAGAAATAGAATTATCGGTAAGTAAATTCTTATTTTTTCTATTTTTTTAAAGTTAATCTAAGTTAATTGTTTCTGATCTTTCTTCAGGGAGAAGCCTGTGTTTTCTAACCGAACGTTCGTGTGTCCACGAAGACGTTACCCAACCCACCAGCCCAAATATTATATGTCCGGAATTCTTCCTACAGTGTATTCAGATGACTATCCGCGAAAACCTGTGCTGTTGCGTAGAAATTCTATGGTTCACAGTTCTGTGATAATTCCACATCCAGGCCCGAGTATTTATCGGTCACCCATGTAAGTAATCCTCTTAAAACCCATTCTATTTATAGGTGTAATGAGCTGATAATTAATGCTTATTGGTATGATTGTTTAAGAGCAGGGGAAGGCATTTATGTTGTAGTCCACTCTACAGTATCAAAGCTCTGTGGGGGCTGTTTTTGACTTGATTGTGACAGGAGTGTTGGCAATAAGGGCCTTAGGCTCCATTCATTGACAGCAGATATCTATTCCAAGAATAGACTTGTTTCTCTCCCATAAGATGGTTCTGTTTTTTGCTAACAAGCTGGAAGCCATTATACAGAAGATGACCGGGGTAAGTTGGCAAGATTACATCAAGACTGGAGGAACAAATATCCAATTCCATTTCCTAAACGGTGAATGCTAGGAGCTATAGACCGGGTCATCCTTACGGAGGCAGATAGTCCTTTTTGCAATCCTATAAAACAAGTGGTTGAAGACGATAACTATTACAGGATTTCAACATCTTTGCCAGTAGGGGGTAAACTTCGAAGATTTGTCGACCATTGGTAAGATTCCGTTCAGGACAGATGGGTATTAGACGTGATATCCCAAGGGTATCAAGTAAAGTTCAGTGGTTTCAAGTTGGAAGAATTTTCTGGTATCAGACATGCCGACTACAACATTGGCAATAAGAGCTTTAGAAAGTTTAAAGAATCGAATCCAGGGCTGTGGAATTTGTCCCATCGTCACGGATAAAGTATTTCTACTCCCGAATATTCTTGGTGAAGAAAATAACTGAGGGTTTCAGGTCTATTCTAGAACTTGGACAACCTAACAGATTAGTGATCATAAAGAAATGTAATATTCAAACCCTGAAGTCCATTCTGTCTGGTATAAAGATAATTTTATGGTATCTGTAGATCTAAAAGATGCTTGCTTTCCAGTATCGAGGCAATCCTGAAAGTACCTTAAACTTTGCATCCAGTGACAGCATTTCCAATTCACCTGGTGGTTTTTTTTTTTTTCCTTTTGGGCTCGCAACATCCCCAAGAGCGTTAACGAAGTTCTCACGGCACCCAGCTTTTCTAAGAGGACAAGGTATAGCAATTTGGTCATACCTAGACAATCTATTGATATATGGAGGATCAAGAGGGACAGTAAAGGAAGCTCTGGACAAGGCTCTGCGTGTCCTTCAGTATCACGGCTGGATAATAAATTGGGTGCAAAGTCAGTTAGAACCAATACAGCAAATCCAATCTTTGGGAGTGCAGGTAATAGAAGATTCAAGACCTGGCTTCCGTTGTCAAAACTTGCAACAAGATAACATGGAAATGCGTCTACTGGGAATGATATCTTCCACCATAGATAATTCCTTGGTCAAGATGGAGGATAAGAGAATTGCAATGGGACATACTAAAGTACATTTGAAGAGGGGTTTCATTAGGTTACCGTGTAAAATTACATCGGAGAACAAGAGATTCCCTGTCCTGGTGGGTAGACCCAGAGTTGATCAATGGAAAAATGTCTGTCAGAACCACCATTGCCTTGGTATTAATAGATGAAAGCGCAACAGGATGGGGAGAAGATATGTTACAACAAAACTGGCAAGGTCTGTGGAGTCCCCAAGAGATGAGGTTATCTTCAAATCACAGAGAAATGAAGGCAGTCTAGAATGCGATTAAATATCTTCAAAGTCGATTGTTAGGGGGGAGTCTGAAGATATTCTCAGACAATGTGGCAGTAGTAGCTTATGTAAACCGGCAGGGTGGCACCAAGAGTTGAGTGCTACTAAAAGATAACAAAAATACTGGAATGGGCAGAAGGCCACCTCAAATCCCTGTCTGCACTGTATGTGCCAGGAAAGAACAATATAATGGCAGATTTTCCCAGCAGGCAGAAAGTGTGACGAGGGAAATGGGAGTTGGACAACGAGGTTTTTCAGAGTATCGTAGAGCAGTTCGGCCAACCTCTGTTGGATCTCAAGACTACACATTTCTATGCAAAAGTACCTTTTTCTAGCAGCTCTTAATATATTGCTGGATAGAAGATTGTCTGAAGAGGATCTTATAAGGAAGTTCTGTCGGGCAATAAAAAGGATATGGCCTCGAATCAGATCACTGACCTTTCACTTCTGTAAAATGAGTGGTGTAAACTAGTTGTTGCAAACCTACACAAGCTGATATGCTAATGTTGCAAACACATGTACACTCTAAACGTGAAATGACATAAGCACTTGATATGATTTTCCTATTTCACAATACAGACAAACTGGTAGGCCAACGAAAAAATCTGTTCGGCTTTAACAGCAAATGTAACCTGTTTTGGTAACTAGCAGTTAAGTCATAAACTATTTCTAAAAGAGACTAATAATGGAATTTTGTTTTCACCTTAAGTTTGGATAAACTGCTACCAGTAGCTCCAGATCCTTGTGCAAAAGAAACCGTTCTTAATGCCATCAGAGAAAGCAGAAAGAGGATGAACAAGGATGAATACAATGATAGTGCTGACTTGGAGAGCAATACAAGGTTAGCAGTCATATGCTTCTAAATTTACCAGGGTACAGCAATGTTCTTTTATATAATTTGCCTAGAATTTCCTTCAGGTACTCCCATGTTAACCCTAAAAAATGTGTTGTCAGTTAGCTGAGCAGAGACCTGAGGATGGTATGCGGTTAATATCCTGCGGTTGTGATCCCGACAGCAGAATCCTAACCGCAGCCCCGTATTACCACTCGGGTGGTGGGTCCGTGCCACCACCTGAGTGGGAGTATAACCTGTGGCGAGCAAAGCTCGCCACCGGGACCGTTGAACAGTGGGACTCGCTGTCTGGATTCTGACAGCCGGCATCCTAACAATCGCTATATCCTATATATTCCCTGAGGACTTCTGTAGAAGGTATATAGTGACTCCTTCCCCTGGTGCCTGAGAACTTCTCCAGCTGTTCTTAGAAAATATAAATGGATCACATGGTTGGATGTTGGGCTACCATTAATTTCAAAGAAAGGAAGTTAATCGTATTAACACGCTGCTCTATAAACTTATGACTGCCATAAAAAAAAAAAAAAGAATCGATGCCCAGCAGTCTCCAGACTTAAGCTATTTGGGAGGAAGTGGACAGAAGGGGGAAGGCAAAGCAACCTACAAGTACAAAACACTTGTGGGAAATTCTGCAGCAGTGCTGGGAAGAATGTCCTTAATAATATTGCATTTCCATTGTAGAAAGAATGCCCACCAGTGTGTACAGCGGTTATATCTGCAAGCCAAATGATTCTTTTACCCTCTTTTTTTTTTTTTTTTTTTTTTTTTTCTCCTTTCCTCCAATTGTTGGAGGTAAAAGCTGTATAGGTAGGGTACTTTTTCTGCCTGTACTTGGCTGGCTAAGGATTTAACCCATTCTTTTATGGCTATCATAGAGCTTAGATGGAGAATGTATTTCCATTTTATGCAAAGCGAATCACACACGGAGTGTGATACCTGACAGGGGACAGCGTAATTCATTTACCTTTCTCCCTAACCTGCCTTGGGTGGCAGCTAGGGCTAAGATAGTGGGGCTGGTGGCTTGCTTGGACTGTCACCCCAATCCAGTCAGGATTCCGGCGTCAGGCACCTGACCACCTGCATTGCGACCGCCAGGATGATGACTGCATCCCGTCACTGGCTCATAATCAAGCGATAGGACTTCAGACCACTAATGCTGTTTTCAGATCGCAAATGCCGGATCCCACCCGGTAAGAGAAACGTGTCCTTACCGGGTGGGATCCGGCATTTGCGCTCCTTTGCTGGCTTTCCGACCCGGCAATATACCGGGTCGGTTGCCATAGCAGCGGAAGGCGCAGCGGGGGTGGAGGCGGCGCTGGGAGATGAGCTCATCTCCTGCGCCGCCTCTCCCTATGCTGTGAATGGGAGCCGTGTCGCATCGGAACGGCTCCCATTCACACTGCACCTGACCCGGTATTCAACCCGGTAATAACCCTTCTTTTTTACCGGGTTGAATTACCGGGTCAGGCGACCCGCTAATTCACAAAAGGAGCTTTCACATCGCACACTGACCCGTTTTGACACGGCAACATGCCGTGTCGATACCGGGTTATCTGTGCGATGTGAAAGGGGTATAAAGGTACAGGTTGAGTATCCCATATCCAAATATTCCGAAATACGGAATATTCCGAAATACGGACTTTTTTGAGTGAGAGTGAGATAGTGAAACCTTTGTTTTTTGATGGCTCAATGTACACAAACTTTGTTTATTTCAAGAAGTTATTAAAAATATTGTATTAAATGACCTTCAGGCTGTGTATATAAGGTGTATATGAAACAAATTAATTGTGTGAATGTAGACACACTTTGTTTAATGCACAAAGCTATAAAAAATATTGGCTAAAATGACCTTCAGGCTGTGTGTATAAGGGTGTATATGTAACAAATGCATTCTGTGCTTAGACTTGGGTCCCACCACCATGATATCTTATTATGGTATGCAATTATTCCAAAATACGGAAAAATCCGATATCCAAAATACCTCTGGTCCCAATCATTTTGGATAAGGGAGACTCAACCTGTATAAGCAATATTAATTGTAGGTTTCATGATGGAAGAGGTCTTATTTTGTACTATATTATAACTACTAAGAATTGGCTGCACAACATGTATAAAATGTGACCTGTCGTCTTATCTCTTTAGTTTCTGGTGTGTTACTTCTAAATTTCTTTACTCATGATGTTTTGAAAATTTATATAGGGTCATTGCATGCCAGTTCACCCAGGCATGACACCCACCGACTTGGATTTTCATGAAACTTTGTACACTTGATACTACCACAGAACTACTAACCCATGTCAAACTTTTCTACTTCAGTTTATTTAAAGTATCACGGGTGTTTAGTAAGGAATCACTGCAAAATTTGCACCCCTAAGGTAACTCTTCCTCCTGAATCCAAAAATACAAACCAAATTATGTAAGTCTTGAGTTACGGTAAAAACGCACACTTTTCGATAAGACTTAAACACTAGGTTCAATCAACATTAGATATCCCAATTTTTTTTTTATGTGCTTAATAAAGGTATACATTACTACCATACAAAAAAATCAGCATGGTACTCTGTTTCGTAGTGGGGGGAGGGAGGGAATCAAAATCATGAAGTTGACGTTCAATTAGTTGTATCGCATACAAAATTAACACTAATGATAACACAAACATAACTTGAGTTCCTAACTTATTTAATGTCACAGATTACATAGTAAAACAATCAAGAAAACGTAAAAAAAAAAACCCATGGCATACTGGCAGAACCTGAAAAAATATAGAGGGAAAGCTCTTTCTGTACAAATCGTTCATCAGGTACAGCAGTTTTGCGAAGATGAACATTCTCTCATGTGCCCTGGAAAGAGTCTGTTTCTGTAAAAGTTCCAGGAGGAAAAATAATTCAATTTGAAAAGGCTACTCCTAGTAAACTTGAAAGAGCTTTATCTTGCTGTCAAATACCGGTTTTCAGACATTCAAGTTCGATTGTCTAAGGTTTGTTCCTTACGACCTTCATGGTGGTGTTAGTGTTTTTGCAAGAGGTATGCATTCTGTGTGTGCGAAAATCATCAAAACGTAAAAAAATATTGGTTGCTGCTCTACCACTGAAGATGGACTACAAAGACCTAACTGAAATCCTTGTTTTTCAGTCTCAAACTTGTATGCTTCATCGATGTGATAAATGCCCAGGGCTGGAAGCACTTCAGAAAATAGTTGAAAAACTTTTTCGTGATAGTGACATGGATGATGACACAATTGTTTATAAGCAGTGGGTCCACAGTAAACTGGTTACAATCACTAGTACTGTGGATCAATTCCGTGACGTTATTTGTAGTGTTGTTGAGGATGCAACAGACCAGCTGTATACCGCAAAGTTGCAGGCTGAATACCTACGCCAGTTGCAGGAAACCATTTGACCAGCAACAGAAGCTGTGCTTTACTAGATTTTACAGAAAATTATTAGTTTGTGTCAGGATGCAATTCGAGGATTCCACTGGGACACTTCATAAGCAACACTTCACCTGTTTGCTTTATTCAGACAGAGCCACGCTTATGTATGCTGCGATGCATGGCATACGCATCGCGGCATAGTGCGGATGGGCTGTGCTGCGACTGTTCACAGCCGGCGTTTGCTCCATAGGTTTTCATTGGCGTACGTTTGTGGGCACACTTGCCGAGAGGCAACAATTAGCATGGCTACATCTGTTCAGGCAAGATGATTGTGTGACACTTTAAACTGTGCCAGTCTGTGTGTTATATGTGATACCCGTGACCATGTAGCCATAACTGCATGCCTTCATTGTGGTAGTTATGAAACACCTGGCAGAACTATTACTAAATTGGAGTATGTTCACTACTTTAGTGATGGTGCTAGTAAACATCCAGCCACCAGCACAAGTCTGCAGGCAGTGGAAACTCATCACATCTTGACACCTTTTGGACCTGTATTACTCAGCTGAAAAGACACATGGCATAAAGTGGTGTGTTTGGTTTTTTTTTTTTTTTTACAGGCTATCCAGTTTGTTTGTCTGTGCAAAAATACATCATCTCCCAGGGCTTCTGAACCAAATCCTGACATTTTTACCTTGAAATAGAGATTTTTATTTTTCCCCAATTTTGCACATGCTCAGAGTAGAAGTTAAATTCATGGACAAATTATTGATGATAAATTATTGTGGCTAATTGACTAGGGGTCAAAAAAAAATCATTTTTTTGTGAAAAAAACAGGTTATCACTGCTAGTTGAATACTCCTCTGTGTGTAATTGGAAATCTGCACATTCACATAGAAATATACAAATAAAAATGCTCACCTGGCGGGCAAAATTATACCCAATAGTAATTTTTTAATTTTTACAGTGAGAATTATAATTAAACATTAAAATACTTGTGCAGGCAATCAAAATCCCATTATTTTTCTTTCATAGCCTTTCAACGTATACTTTAAGGTTCAATTTAGACCAAAAAAAGAACATAACTCATCTGCATTAGGTTGATAATGCTGATTGAACCAACTTTTATTTATTTTTTTGCACCAAAGTGTGACCTAAATGAATGTATAATGAACTCGCAGAGTTAAGCAAGATTGCTAAAACATTCCCCCCCCCCCCAGAATCTCTATATTTCAATCGACAAAGGGTCAAAATTTCAAAGCAATACATGGATCAGGCACTGAGATGTCAAATTCCCCCCCCCCTAAGATGATACTCAGAAAAAAAAAAGAGTATCAGGAGTGGCTTGTCACAGCAATTTTTCTTAACGTTGACCCCCCTATCTCAAAAACTGAGGACTAGAGCAGAAAAGTTTGACATGGGTTAGTAGCTCTGTGGTAGTATCCAGTGTACAAAGTTTGATAAAAATCTGAGTCGTGGTTGTCATGTCTGGGTGAACTGGCATGGAATGACCCTATAGAATTATTTGGGGTTGCACAAAATATTTTATTGTATGATAGTTACAGGCGGTGACCATTGACAGTTATGTAGGAAGGTTTGTAATTGGTATGCCTTACACCTAAAAAAGCATCTATTCTGTACAAACTAAAGGTGATCTGGCTATATTGCAAATGGACTTGACTGAAGGAATTCAAGATCAAGAAAATATAGTTTATTAAATGATTTGTATATCCTTTGGAAAGTAATAGGCGTTTTAGAACAGATGTAAATTGGCTTATAATATCACATTTTGTTTGTTCTCCCAATGAGAGGTGGTCCTCCCATTTCTTTTTCATCCACTAGGGGTCACTGGAGTACTCTTGGGATAGGGACGGGGCCATTTACTGAGCTAAAGATTTGACATTTGAAATGTATTGCTCTAATCTGTCCCTTGGCGAAAAAGTACGTTGGCACCAGAAATTGGTCGTCCTTTGGATTCAATTCTATCTCCTGTGCCTATCCCTGATCTACATATCCCTTTGACCAGGTGTCAATCAAAATTACATACATACATACATACATACATACATACATACATACATACATACATACATACATACATACATGTTATTGAACACCATTTTATCTAATAGGTTATTTTTTGGAGCCAAAAAAAAAAGAGGCAGATGTGTCCCTTTTTTTTTTTTTTTTTTTTTTTTTAAATTGAACCTTAAATTATACTTTTAAAAGGATGTGTAAGATAAATAATTGAATTGCCTATATGAGTATTTTAATGGTTTAATTCTCTACATATGCAAATTACCATTGAGTATAATTTTGCCCACCAGGAGAGCACTTTAATATGTGCAGGTTTCTTATTACACATAGGAAGGTATTCAGTTAGCCTGATAACCTGTTTTTACTTGAAACTACGATTTTACTGTGAATTGCAAAAAAAACCCCCACTTTCAATTGGCCTAAAGAACACTTGTCCCACTCATAAAGCACCCCAATCTACCTGTCTCGTACCTTGAATCCAAAATTCCATCACTTTGCACTTTCATCCAAAAATGACGTCATTATTGCCCAATTCATTTAAAAACTTCAAAGTGCCTAATAAGTCATTGGGGCAGTCCCCAGGGGTTCTAAACCAAATCCCAACATTTTGACATTTTTAAAAATAGGGATTCTGCACGTGTGCAAAGTTAGGGAGAGTAGGTGAAGTTCATGGTAAAATTATTGCTGATAAATTGTAGCTAATTACATTTTTATTTTTTTTGGCTATTCATGGTAAAATTGCAGATTTTCCTGCGAAAATGGGATATACACGCCTATGCGTAATAAGAAATCTGCACATATATAGAAAAATATACTAATTAAAATACTTTCCTGGTGGCTGAAATTATTCCTAATGATTTTTGTTTCCAAAGAGAATTTAAATTTAAAGATACTTGTATAAGCATCAAAATCCCATTTTCTTTCACAGCCTTTAGTATAATTTAAGGTTCAGTTTAAATAATAAAGAAAGTCATGTATAATGACTTAAATTGATGAAACTTTTTATTTTTTTATTTTTTCTAGAATCTACATATTTTGATTGACACAGGGTTAAAATTAGAGGTTTGTAGCTATGTAGTAGTATCAGGTTTCATGACTATCTTGAGTCGGTGGGTATCATAATAACATTTTGCAGGTTTATTTGACATGGAATAACTCGTAAGTTATTGACAAGTGTTTTTGGTCACTTACGATTGAACACTCTTAGCTAATGCATGCTGGGGAGCACTGGACCATGGGATTGAAGGTTAGGGCTTGCATCTAAATTAAACTGTAGCTATACAAGTTCCTTTCCCCTGCAGCCCCAGACTTTCAGTGCTTCTTTAGGATTCCAGAAAGGAGTAGTAGTAACAGTGAAATGGTTAGAACTAACCAGCAGGGAAAGGATGGTCAAGAAGTTTAAGCCAAACTTGCAAATGCAGCGACCACCATAGGAGCAAGTTCATCTGGGATCATAATTGGAACAAGTACCACTAGCAAACTTAATCCGTTACAGGAATGAAGACTGAGATTCGGCACCATCTAGGCCGCCATGATGCAAATGGAAAAATCAGAATAAAGAAAAGTAACTACTTTCCTGTGCTGACTAAATGGACTTACAGCCATCCACTTGGCGATCCATGTCGAGGGGGTGATGCACAGCCAGCCGTAAGGTCTGTCACACCCTAAGAGTGTGGGTTTGTTTAACAGAGGCCATAAAAAAAGAATACGGAGTATAATATCCTTGATATTAGATCACTGTAGGCAATAGCGCATCAGGCAGAAGAGAATTGGGGGGGGGGGGTGTTTATTATTATTATTATTATTATTATTATTATTATTATTATTATTATTATAATACTAGTATGACCAATAGCTCTGTGGAATGTGAACCCTTGTACATTGGTCACCTTACAAGGGGTGTACTGTAATACAAAGTACCCTATCGCAAATAAGGGAACTCTATGCAGTCAGGGCCGTGTTGGGAACAGAACCCTCAACTTCTGTGCTGTGAGTTACAAATTCCCCAATTCCTCATGTTAATAGATAGAGAAAAAATAAAAATTATATATTCTCACAAAAAAGGGGGTGCTGCTGAAGACCATAATATTGGAGATCAAAACACAAAAACCAGATTGTTCTCCTCTTCTCCTCTTTTATGCACACTAGTAGAGCAGAAAATGTTTTCAATATTAAACTTATTCACACATGAAGCCTCCGGCATTTTTTTTTTTTTTTTTTTGACTCATTGTTATACACTAACATTTTCCTTTATTATATGTGTATGAAGAAATCCTCATATAGAGAGAGAGCTGTTACTAGAGTGGTACATTTCACCTGCGGCAATACAAGCGGAATAGGATGATTATCTAAATACACCGCATGTACAGTGGGGCAAAAAAGTATTTGGACAGCCACGATTGTGCAAGTTGACCCACTTAAAAAGATGAGAGGTCTGTAATTTCCATCATAGGTGCACTTCAACAGTGAGAGACCAAAATCTGAAGAAGAAAAAAAAACAGGAAATCACATTGTATGATTTTTTTAAACAATTTTACTTGTATGTTCTTGTGGAAAATAAATATTTGGACACCTACCAAGCAACAAGATTTCTGTCTCTCACAGACCTGTTACTACTTCCTTTAAGAAGCTCCTCTATCCTCCACTCGTTACCTGTATTAATGGCACCTGTTTGAACTGGTTACCTGTAATAAAGACACCTGTCCACACCCTCAAACAGTCAGACTGCTACCTCTCCACCATGGCCAAGACCAGAGAGCTGTCTAAGGACACCAGGAACAAAATTGTAGAGCTGCACAAGGCTGGGATGAGCTACTCGACAATAGGTAAGCAGCTTGGTGAGAAAAGATCAACTGTTGGCGCAATTATAAAAAAAATGGAAGAAATACAAGATCACTGACCATCTCCCTCGACCTGGGGCTCCATGCAAGATCTCAACTCGTGGGGTATCAGTGATCTTGAGAACGGTGAGGAATCGGCCCAGAACTAACCGGGGGGGGGGACCTGGTCAATGACCTCGAGAGCTGGGACCACAGTCACAAAGGTTACCATTAGTAACACACTACGTCGTCATGGATTGAAATCCTGTAGTGCCCGAAAGGTCCCCCTGCTTAAGCCAGCACATGTCCAGGCCCGTCCAAAGTTTGCCAGTGACCATCTGGATGATCCAGAGGAGGATTGTGGGAATGTAATGTGGTCAGATGAGAGCAAAATTGATCTTTTTGGTATAAACTCCACTCGCCTTGTTTGTAGAGAGAAGAATGATGAATGGCATCCCAATAACACCATACCCACTGTGAAGCATGAAGGTAGAAACGTCATTCTTTGGGGCTGCTTTTCTACAAAGGGGACAGGACGACTGATCTGTATTAAGGAGAGGATGAATGGGGCCATGTATCGTGAGATTTTGGGCAAAAACCTCCTTCCCTCAGTAAGAGCATTGAAGATGGAACATGGCTGGGTCTTCCAGCATGACAATTACCCAAAACACCCCGCCCGAGCAAGGAGTAGCTCCGTAAGAAGCATTTCAAGGTCCTGGAGTGGCCTAGCCAGTCTTCAGACCTCAACCCAATAGAAAATCTGTGGAGGGAGTTGGAAGTCTGTGTTGCCTGGCGACAGCCCCAAAACATAACCGATCTAGATAATATCTGCATGGAAGAGTGTGCCAAAATACCTGCTACAGTGTGTGCAAACCTGGTCAAGAACTACAGGAAACGTTTGACCTCTGTAATTGCCAACCAAGGTTATATTACAAAGTATTGAGTTAAACTTTTTGATTGTCCAAATATATTCATTTTCCGCAAGACTATACAAATTGTTGTGTGTAATTTTTTCTTCTTCCTCTTACGTCCTAGAGGATGCTGGGGACTCCGTAAGGACCATGGGGTATAGACTGGCTCCGCAGGAGACATGGGCACTATAAAGAACTTTAGATGGGTGTGCACTGGCTCCTCCTATGCCCCTCCTCCAGACCTCAGTTAGATCCTGTGCCCAGAGGAGACTGGGAGCACTACAGGGGAGCTCTCCTGAGTTTCTCTGAAAAATAATTTTGTTAGGTTTTTTATTTTCAGGGAGCACTGCTGGCAACAGGCTCTCTGCATCGTGGGACTGAGGGGAGAGAAGCAGACCTACTTAAATGATAGGCTCTGCGTTCGTCCCGGAGCTGCGCCGCCGTCGTCCTTGCAGAGCCGGAAGATAGAAGCCGGGTGAGTATAAGAAGAAAGAAGACTTCAAAGGCGGCAGAAGACTTCAGATCTTCTCTGCGGTAACGCTGCGCGCCATTGCTCCCACACACAGCGGGAACTGCTGCCCAGGGCAGGGGGGGGCGCCCTGGGCAGCAATAATATATATATTGTGTATGTATATATATGTGTGTGTGTGTGTATATGTATGTGTGTGTATATATATATATATATGTGTGTGTATATATTATAATATAATTTATTATGCACTGTTTTATCTGGAAGTTTTGTTTCCAGTGCCAGTTGGCGCTGGGTGTGTGCTGACATACTCTCTCTCGGTCTTTCCAAAGGGCCTTATTGGGGAACTGTCTCCATATAGATATATCCCTGAGTGTGTGGGGGTGTCGGTACGCGTGTGTCGGCATGTCTGAAGCGGAAGGCTCATCTAAGGAGGAGGTGGAGCAGATGATTGTGGTGTCTCCGTCGGCAACGCCGACACCTGATTGGTTGGATATGTTGAATGTTTTAAATGCAAATGTGTCTTTATTACATAGGAGATTGGACAAAGCAGAGTCCAGGGATAAAACAGGAAGTCAATCCATGGCTTTGACTGTGTCACAGGGCCCTTCAGGGTCTCAGAAACGTCCCCTGTCCCAAGTAGCAGACACTGATACCGACACGGAGTCTGATTCCAGTGTCGACTACGATGATGCGAGGTTACACCCAAGGGTGGCCAAAAGTATTCATTATATGATTATTGCAATAAAGGATGTTTTGCATATCACGGATGACCCTTCTGTCCCTGACAAGAGGGTACACATGTTTAAGGAAAAGAAATCAGAGGTAACCTTTCCCCCATCTCATGAGCTGAACGCGTTATTTGAAAAGGCTTGGGAAACTCCAGACAAGAAACTGCAGATTCCCAAAAGAATTCTTATGGCGTATCATTTCCCTGCACAGGACAGGTTACGGTGGGAATCCTCACCCAGGGTGGACAAGGCGTTAACGCGCTTGTCCAAAAAGGTGGCGCTACAGTCTCCAGACACGGCAGCCCTCAAGGATCCTGCTGATCGCAGGCAGGAAACTACCTTTAAATCAATTTATACTCATACGGGTGCCTTGCTCAGACCGGCAATAGCGTCGGCTTGGGTTTGTAGCGCTGTTGCGGCTTGGACGGATACTTTGTCAGCTGACATTGATACCCTAGATAGGGATACCATTTTATTGACTTTAGGTCACATTAAAGACGCAGTCTTATATATGAGAGACGTTTGGTCTGCTAGGTTCGAGATCCAACGCCATGGCGATTTCTGCTAGGCGAGCCCTGTGGACCCGCCAATAGACGGGTGATGCCGACTCAAAGAAGCATATGGAAGTTTTACCTTACAAAGGTGAGGATTTATTTGGGGAAGGTCTCGCGGACCTGGTTTCCACAGCTACCGCGGGTAAATCTACTTTTTTACCTTAGGTTTCCCCACAGCAAAAGAAAACGCCGCAATACCAGATGCAGTCCTTTTGGTCGCATAAGTCCAGAAGAGGTCGGGGCTCTTCCTTCCTCACCAGAGGTAAGGGTAGAGGGAAAAAACTGCCTGCTACGGCTAGTTCCCAGGAGCAGAAGTCCTCCCCGGCTTCTACTAAATCCACTGCATGACGCTGGGGCTCCACTGAGGGAGTCTGCGCCGGTGGGGGCACGTCTTCGACTCTTCAGCCACGTCTGGGTTCAGTCAGACGTGGATCCTTGGGCAATGGAAATTGTATCCCAGGGTTACAAGCTGGAATTCGAAGACGTGCCTCCTCGCTGGTTTTTCAAATCGGCCTTACCAGCTTCTTCCCCAGAAAGGGGGATAGTTTTAGCTGCAATTCAAAAACTGTGTCAACAACAAGTGGTTGTCGAGGTTCCCCTAGTTCAACCGGGGAAGGGGTACTTTTCAACCCTATTTGTGGTCCCGAAACCGGATGGTTCGGTCAGACCCATTCTAAATTTAAAATCCCTGAACCTGTATTTGAAAAGGTTCAAATTCAAGATGGAATCTCTTCGGGCAGTTATCTCCAGCCTGGAAGGGGGGTTGATTTTATGGTTTCACTAGAAATAAAGGATGCATACCTTCATGTACCCATATATCCCCCTCATCAGGCGTACCTGAGATTCGCTGTACAGGACTGTCTTTACCAGTTTCAGATGTTGCCATTTGGGCTTTCCACGGCCCCGAGGATTTTCACCAAGGTAATGGTGGAAATGATGGTGCTCCTGCGCCTGCAGGGAGTCACAATTATCCCGTACTTGGACGATCTCCTGATAAAAGCGAGATCGAGAGATCAGTTGCTGAAAAGTTTGTCGCTCTCCCTGAGAGTGCTACAGCAACATGGCTGGATTCTGAATCTACCAAAGTCACAGTTGGTTCCGACGACTCGGCTATCTTTCTTAGGCATGATTCTGGACATGGAACAAAAGAGGAAAAAGCCCAGGAACTCCAGAACATGGTCTGATACCTGTTAAAACCGAAAAGAGTGTCAGTCCATCAATGCACTCGAGTACTGGGGAAAATGGTGGCGACCTACGAGGCCATCCACTTCGACAGGTTTCATGCGAGGACGTTTCAGTGGGACCTTCTGGACGAGTGGTCCGGGTCCCATCTTCAAATTCATCAGAAAATAAGCCTGTCCCCCCAGGGCCAGGGTATCTCTCCTGTGGTAGCTGCAGAGTGCTCACCTTCTAGAGGGTCGCAGATTCGGCATTCAAGACTGGGTTCTGGTGACCATGGACGCGAGCCTCCGAGGATGGGGAGCAGTCACACAAGGAAGAAACTTTCAGGGGATATGGTCAAGCCAGGAGGCTTGTCTACACATCAACGTACTGGAATTGAGGGCCATATACAACTGCCTACGTCAAGCGGAGAATCTTCTTCGTGACCTACCGGTTCTGATTCAATCAGACAACGTCACAGCCGTCGCTCATGTAAACCGCCAAGGCGGAACAAGGAGCAGAGTGGCAATGGCGGAAGCCACCAGGATTCTGCGCTGGGCGGAAAATCACCTAAGCGCTTTGGCAGCAGTGTTCATTCCGGGAGTGGACAACTGGGAAGCTGACTTCCTCAGCAGACACGATCTCCATCCAGGAGAGTGGGGACTTCATCAAGAAGTTTTTGCAGAGATAACAAGTCAGTGGGGACTTCCTCAAATAGACATGATGGCGTCACGCCTCAACAAGAAGCTTCGGAGGTATTGTGCCAGGTCAAGGGACCCTCAAGCAGTAGCAGTGGACGCCCTGGTGACACCGTGGGTGTTTCAGTCGGGCTATGTGTTCCCTCTTCTTCCACTCATCTCATAGATTATTGAGAATCATAAGACGAAAAAGAGTGCAGACAATACTCATTGTTCCAGATTGGCCTCGAAGGGCCTTGTATTCAGATCTTCAGGAAATGCTCACAGAAGATCCGTGGCCTCTTCCTCTCAGAGATGACCTGTTGCAACAGGGGCCCCGCGTGTTCCAAGACTTACCGCGGTTACGTTTGACGGCATGGCGGTTGAACACCGAATCCTAGCTGGGAAAGGCATTCCGGAAGAAGTCATCCCTACTCTGATAAAGGCTAGGAAGGAGGTGACTGCGAAACATTATCACCGTATCTGGAGAAAGTATGTATCTTGGTGTGAATCTAAGAATGCTCCTACGGAAGATTTCCATCTGGGCCGTTTTCTCCACTTTCTACAGACAGGAGTGGATATGGGCCTAAAATTAGGCTCCATTAAGGTACAGATTTCGGCCCTATCAATTTTCTTTCAGAAGGAATTGGCTTCTCTCCCAGAAGTCCAGACTTTTGTAAAGGGAGTGCTGCACATACAGCCTCCTTTTGTGCCTCCAGTGGCACCATAGGACTTTAACGTGGTGTTACAGTTCCTAAAATCTCACTGGTTTGAACCTCTTGAAACGGTTGAATTAAAATTCCTCACTTGGAAGGTGGTCATGTTGTTGGCCTTGGCGTCTGCAAGGCGGGTGTCCGAATTGGCGGCTTTGTCTCACAAAAGCCCCTATCTGATTTTCCAGAATTGAGGACTCGTCCTCAATTTTTGCCTAAGGTGGCCTCATCGTTTCATATGAACCAACCTATTGTGGTGCCTGTGGCTACGGGTGACTTGGAGGATTCCAAGTCCCTTGATGTAGTCCGGGCCTTAAAAATTTATGTGGCCAGGACGGCTCGGGTTAGGAAAACGGATGCACTGTTTGTCCTGTATGTGGCCAACAAGGTTGGCGCTCCTGCTTCTAAGCAGACTATTGCTCGCTGGATCTGTAACACGATTTAGCAGTCTCATTCTACGGCTGGATTGCCGTTACCAAATTCGGTAAAGGCTGACAATGCTAAATTCCTTTGTCGTATAATCAACCCTTATGAAGCTAAGAACACTGTACGCTGCTTACTTAAGAAATACCGTAATGATACGCTATTTGCGTAACGATCGCTCAGCCGTAGGCGAGACGCTCAAGCGTCACGTTCGCTCACGGCCCAGTGATCACAGGACACGTTATTGGTTATGTCTAGGGGAAAGATTCGCTGTAACGTAGCGTACGCTAGAGACCACGAGGAGGTCACCAGCGATGCAGACGCTCACAACACTATACCTTTATGTTAAACCTTATACCGATGAAATACACTGAATACCTTAATGTGAGTACAGGGTGTAAGTGCAACCTTGTGGAACCTGACTATCTACAAAGCTGCATGAGCGTCACCGACGCTCAAATGAACACTTATCACTATAGGAAATACACAGATACTGGTTTAGGTTTCCAAGGCCTATTAACTGTATTATATCTAGAATACTTGTAAAAGGGGATAACAGTACATATGATACACTACAATATAACAGAGACTTCCTAACCACAGAACTAAACAATAAATACAAAAAGACAATACTACACTGACCTAAATGCAATACGATACAATACTATAATACTATAAGGTATTTAAGAGAAAAAGAGGAGAGAGAGAGATAGAGAGAGAGAGAGAGATTGGCTCGCAGAAAGACAATGATTATGGAGAGAACTTACGCACAAAGGGTATGATCGCCAGCGCCTCGATATCCAGCTCCCGATTATCAGCAGATAACCGTTGATGAGAGAGTGAGAGCTGGATGCGGTCGGCCTGCCTATTTATGCTCCACACACAATGCAATCTCCTGGTCCTACAATCCCATTGTCCATTGGCCGAAGGAATTCGGCCCTGCATCATAACAAAAGGTCATAGGGTGATTCATACAGGTGGGCTGTGACGATTTCCAACAGCTCAGGTGGGTGGGAAACTGGGTTTCCCGCCGCATACCTGAGTATGTGCAAATCATAGAAATGGACATAAACTTCTTATGTCCATAACTATTCGCACGAGCGATTAATACGCTCCAAACCAACACCGGAATATTGCTAATCAAATACTCTTCCGATGGGTACCAAACACTGCTGTATGATTCCTGTTAAACCCTTCGTACGATGCAAAGAGGGATTCCTCAGCTCTGGGACATTATACTTTAACCAAACTTACAGAAACTATCAAAGGGATCATGATCTATAAACTACATTAATTGTGAACATTTGTAACTAATGAGTCGCACGCTACGATCACATAAACTCTACCGTAAATGCGCATACTGCGCGTGCGAGTGCACGCTATTGCGGGTATGCGCTTCCACGGGAGAGCGTACGCATGCGCAGCACGGACCAGTGTGCGGTGCAAATATGGCAACGTGCATTGAGACATTTTTCTGACTTTGACAGTCCACCCTTTGGCAGTCAATAATAACTGCCACCAAATATTTAAGGAGAAAAATGTAAGTCAGGGGTTAATTGATTTCCATGGTGGGGAAAGGAAGAAGAATGGAGTAGGTGTGAAGAGGGTATGACCTAGTGAGAAAGTAGAAGCATGTGTGTATGAGTCCATGTTTGGAGGGTCATGTATCATCGTGCCGTACGTGTGGTAAATCAAGCTTCGAGGTATTGCGAAGTATACATTTGAATTCCTTCTTATCCTGTGGTACAGGTCTGTGGATGGGCTGTCAAACTTTACCGAGCTCATTTCGGCTTTCAGTTGTAACAAAATGGGGATGCACATTTTAGTTGATGATACATGAATGGGGGAGGTATGTGGTTGCTGATATCTGTGCCTGTATTCCCTATCGTCTATGTGTGTCGTTACCTGAGGGTTGTAGAGATGAAGATAAAGAACACTTACGAAAAATGCAATAATATTCTATGTCAGGGAAATGTACATTCGTCGATTGAGGTCTTGATTGGTGTCGGTTGATTGGAGTCTTCTTCTTTGTGCTTTTGCTCATAAATCGTGAGTAAAGCATACAACGTCCATGGATTTACAAAAAATGTTGGGCTAGCGTGATTTTAAAGTTCCTAGGGAAACTGGGGTACCCATGGCATTGTCCATCAAAATCTTGTTTATCAGGTCGTCTGCTCTTCTTCTTTCCATCTTTCCGTTGTCGGCCCCTTGGCTCATCAAATCCTTCGTCTACGTGGGTCTTTGTACCTCGGAGGAAAACATAGAAATGGGTGAAAGACGGACCGTATACTTATTACATCATTACGTCATGGTTTCTAGCATTGGGTCATAAATCAAATCCAGGTTAATTACAGTTTCCTCACTCCTCAAGCTCATCACTTTTGTACTTTGTTTGCACCTTATTAAAGCCTGCCCGCATCTAAATATCAACCCAAACGATATAACGACACCCAAAATACATAGGAGAAACTTTCCAACATCCATTATGACTCCTTGAGCCCAGTCTCCTAAACCGGAGAACCAATTTCGCGGGTTCAACCATGACACCCACCCAGTCAGCTCATTACCTACAGCAGCAAGGGTGAGATTGTGTTTTCGACGAAATTCCCACTTTAATTGCAGAATATCGTCCATCTTTTGGTCTATGACCTCTATCGGATCCTCGGTGCTATTTGTGATATACGTGCAACACTTTATGCCGTACTGTGTTGCCAATGTAACACAATATCCGCCTGTTACTGCTGTAAGATAATTAAGAACCATCCTATGCTGAACTAGTTCTGTTTTGTAAACTTGAAGTTCTCTTCCAGTGTATCTAAACGTGTCATCATACATTTCAGTGATATTATCTAACAAATTGGCGAGTGCGGAAATGTATCTATAATTCATCACACCTCGAGCGGTGCGAGTGAAATCTAACGCTACCAGAACCTGAATCCCGGTGGATTCATGGATAAGATCAGAGGCCGGATGCTCTAACCTTTCTGACAGTTGTCTTTTAACAAGGTGCTCGTAGTGAGTGTGAGTATAAGGAGTTTGGGCACCACGGTGTATGTCCTTCATTTTGTCATGTGTAACAGTCATCACCTCAGGCAATACTTTTCCAATATAACACAATCCTTCAGAGTTTGGGGCAAGCCACTTGTACGCCTTTCTCCCACATATGAAATATGCATCATCGGGGAGAACATAGGGGACGGAGAAGGACATGACCATGTTACAAACCTTCCAGGTGAAATCTCCTGACCCTAATTCTTCCATCTGCCTAATGCACGTATCGGTTTGTACGATATGTGCACAGTATCCTGGTGATACCTCTCCAACTTTAGTAATCCTATTTCCTAAGGTATATCGATACCGGAAAGATTTTCCTCTACTGGCTATGTGGCGTACGAGCTCTGTATCTGTAGGCATTCTATCTGCTCTGTGTGAAAAGGTCATGGTAAGGTTGCTCCATGACACTTCCCAATTTCCCGGTTTTCTGGGATTGGAGATGTTAAAACATATGAGGGACCTATCCACATGGTATTGGTGGAGCTTCAAACTAGGAGGGCTGGAGATGTTAAACCTCCGGTCCACCGGTCTCCCACCACTTAGCTCAAGTACCTCCCCTAACGTTAAAGGAAATGGTACTAGCCCTGATTTACTGTGACCCTGAGGTACTTGAGAGCATACCCAACAATCTGTTTGGTTTAACACGTTACCCACTAAGGAGTGATAGTCACTCAATGGATGCCGGTCCATATGGATATTAAAACTAGATTGGCATTTCTTTATGCATCCATCTTCAACCAGATTATCACAGAGCCTACAGATACAATTTTCCTCAGCTAACAATCCATCACAATTTCTTCTATCGGATCGTTTTCTGATACTCGCCTTTGCTTGTTGGCTTGGTTGATCTTGGAAAACTACGCCTCCATCATCATAATCGGAACCCATTCCAGAACCTCTTTCGACCTCTATGGTACTCTCGCCGGAACAGACTGCTCTGGTCAACATCATGGTTAACATCAAAATCCGGACCACAGTCTCTTGGGGCAAGTCCATCTTTGAGGAGGAAATAGAGAAGAATGAGAAGGGGGAGAAAGAAATTTTAAAGGAGAGGGGATGGGAAGTGGAGAAAACAATAAAAGGGAGAGGGGAGTCGACAGCTGCTTTCGGTCTTCAAGGCTCAGGTGCCGCCTCAGTCCTCCTGGAACAGACACTCTAGTGATACAACCTCTACCGTCTGTTCCTTATCACGGGACTTCTCTGGATCAGCAACCTTCTTGCAGTGGGATGAATGGACCCAAGTCTCTCTCTCAGCAACCTTCAATGCTGTGGTGCTAGTCAATAAGACCTGGTATGGTCCTTCCCATCTATCAATAAGACAACCTGAGCGTAGAAAATTTCGTATCATTACATAATCCCCAGGTTCAATGTCATGACAATTACTATCTGGTAAATCAGGAATCACCAACTTCAGATTATCATTTTGATTCCTCAACTGCTTACTCATATTAATTAAGTATTTTACAGTTACTTCATTGTTACATTTCAAATCATCCTGAGGGTTAATCATGACATGCGGTTGTCGACCAAACAGAATTTCAAAAGGAGACAGATTAAGAGGGGACCTGGGAGTGGTTCTGATACTATACAAAACAATGGGTAAAGCTTCTGGCCACGTCAATCCTGTCTCTGCCATTACTTTACTCAATTTATTTTTAATAGTGCTGTTCACTCTTTCGACCTTCGCGCTCGCCTGTGGACGGTACGGAGTGTGCAGCTTACTATCAATTCCCATCAACTTACACATTCCTTGAAAGACATCACCTGTAAAATGGGTACCCCTATCACTTTCAATGATTCTAGGGATACCATATCTACATACAAATTCCTGCACAATTTTCTTAGCTGTAAACATAGCGGTATTTGTAGCTGCTGGAAAAGCCTCGACCCAATTCGAGAAAACATCTATGCAAACAAGTACATATTTCAAATTTCTACATGGGGGTAATTGAATGAAGTCAATTTGTATTACTTGGAAAGGGCCGCCGGCAGGTGGGATATGGGAGGGTTCTGTAGGTATTGCCTTTCCAATATTCTTTCTCAGACAGGTAAGGCATGACATTGCTCTTTTACTAGCATGAGAGGAGAATCCTGGGGCGCACCAGTATGCTCTTACCAATTTGCACATCCCCTCCTTGCCTAGATGAGTCAGCCCGTGAGCTGCTTCAGCCAGACACGGAAGGTATGCCCTGGGGGCCACTGGTTTACCATGTCCATCCGTCCAGAGCCCTGAGGACTCCTGGCCATATCCCTTTGCCTTCCAGACTGCCTTCTCCTGAGTGGAACACAAATTCTGCATTTCACACAACTTTTGTGTGTTGATGGTATTAAATACCATCAGTTGTGTGGTGTCTGTCCGTATGGGGGTAGCAGCTGCAAGCTTTGCAGCTTCGTCTGCTCGGCTGTTACCAAGGGATACTGGGTCTTGACTATATGTATGTGCTTTACATTTGATAACAGCCACTCTGTCGGGTTCCTGTATCGCTGTTAGAAGCCTTTTTATGTGAGCTGCATGCGCTATCGGTGTACCAGCTGCCGTCATGAAATTTCTGAGACGCCATAGCGCTCCGAAATCATGGACTACCCCGAACGCGTATCTAGAATCGGTGTAGATATTGGCAGACTTACCCTTAGCCAATTCACATGCTCTGGTTAGGGCGACCAGTTCAGCAACCTGGGCTGAGTGAGGTGGGCCTAGCGGTTTCGCTTCTATGGTGTCTTGGTCATCTACGACTGCGTATCCAGTACACAAGTCTCCCGAGTCTGACTGTCTGTGACAACTACCGTCCGTGTAGAACGTGAGTTCTGCATCTTCTAGTGGATTGTCACTGATGTCAGGCCTTGCGGAAAAATTTTGGGTCAAATATTCCATACAATCATGTGTATCTTCCTTTGTATTAAATCCTCCTTCCCCATCACTCTCACCTCCCACCCTTTGTGCCTGTCCAGGCACACCTGGGAGAAATGTTGCAGGGTTTAATGCGCTGCATCTCCTTATGGTGATGTTTACTGGGGCCATTAATGCCAATTCCCATCTCGTAAACCTTGCTGATGAGACATGTCTGGTTTGGGCAGAATTCAATAAGGCCGATACCGCATGTGGTGTATGGATTGTGAGGTTGTGGCCTAGCACGACATCTTCGCTTTTCGTCACTAGCAATGCTATCGCTGCAACGCTACGCAAGCATGTGGGGAGGGATCGCGCTACCGTGTCTAGCTGCGCGCTGTAGTATGCAATTGGCCTGCTGGCATCACCGTGTTTTTGTGTTAGTACACCTGCTGCGCACCCAGCACTTTCTGTTCCGTATAGTTCAAAGGGTTTCCCATAGTCTGGCATACCTAGTGCTGGTGCCTGCGTTAGGCACTGTTTGAGTCTCTCAAATGCTGTTTCAGATTCGTCTGTATGCGAAATCCGATCAGGTTTGTTTGAAGAGACCATTTCCTGCAAAGGTAGCGCTAATATGGAAAACCCTGGGATCCAATTACGGCAATACCCACACATTCCTAAAAACGTCCTGATCTGTTGCTGGGTTTGTGGCAGTGTCATGTCTCTAATGGCTTGGATTCTATCAGCGGTCAGGTGTCTCAGTCCTTGTGTTAGACAGTGTCCCAAATATTTTACCTTAGTCTGGCATAATTGCAACTTGTCTTTGGAAACCTTGTGACCTGTGTCTGAAAGATGAAACAGGAGCTGTTTCGTATCCTTCAGGGATGCCTCCAATGAATCAGAACACAGCAGTAGATCATCCACGTACTGTATCAACACTGATCCACTTTCCGGTTGGAAAGACTGTAAACAATCATGCAAAGCCTGAGAAAATATACTTGGACTATCTATGAAACCTTGGGGTAACCGAGTCCACGTATATTGGACTCCTCTGTATGTGAATGCAAACAAATATTGGCTGTCAGGGTGCAGAGGTACCGAAAAGAAAGCGGAGCAGAGGTCAATAACAGTGAAAAATTTGGCAGTGGGAGGAATTTGCATTAGGATGACAGCTGGATTAGGCACTACGGGGAACTGACTCTCAACTATTTTGTTAATCCCCCTTAGATCCTGCACTAGCCTGTAACCCCTCCCCCCACTCTTTTTAACAGGGAAGATGGGACTATTTGCTGTGCTGGACGTTCTTACTAGAATGCCCTGTTGTAGCAAGCGCTCTATTACCGGGAAAACTCCTAACTCCACCTCTGGCTTCAGAGGATACTGTGGGATTTTTGGAGCTATCCTACCATCTTTTACTTGTACAACTACTGGAGCTACATTTGCCATTAATCCAGTGTCCTGTCCATCTTTTGTCCAAAGCGACTCTGGTATCTGAGATGTCATCTCTTCTACTTGGGATGGATTCCTATTTGTCATAATGGAATGTGACATTCATTTTGATGGGGAGTCTAACATGTCTCGTACTTCCTGAGCGTGATTCTCAGGGATGTCCAAGAATACACCTTCAGGAGTACAATAAATGACGCAACCCATTTTACATAGTAAGTCTCTTCCCAGGAGATTGGTCGGTGCCGATGCAGCCAGCAAAAAGGAATGCTTGGTATGCAAAGGCCCTATTGTAATCTCGGCTGGTTTGCTAACAGGGTAGTGCTGGACTACTCCTGTTACTCCTATGGCTGGAACTGTCCTACCAGTGGTTCTCATGCCCACTGTCGAATTGATCACTGACTTGGCCGCCCCTGTGTCTACAAGAAAGTTTAAAGTTTTACCGGCTACATTGATTGCAATCTCTGGTTCGCTTCCAAGACTGGCAATCAATTTAACTGGTTGCAGATTACAGGTATGGCCACACCCCTATTGGGTATGCTGACCTCCCTGAATCCCGCTGGCAGCAACTACTTGTGAGGGAGTTAGCTGGGAACTACCAGAGGCATGCCAATCTCTGTGTGGGGGATATCTTTTTGTTTCCCCTGTATGTGGCTCAAAACTCCGCCTCCGTGGACCCTGCTCCCAATGTCGTGTGTGGTGTTGTTGTCTAGGGGGTTGAAAAGATCTTTGTACATTTCTTACTCTACAGTCTCGTGCAAAATGTCCTGGTTTGTTACAAGAAAAACATGTTATTACACTTGCCTTACCCACAGGATTCGGTGGTACATACGCAGGCTGCCTTGTGGTCAGCGCCTGTATACTTACGGACATCAACTTATCACTTTGCGACTCCCTGTGCCTAGTGATATTTCTGTCGTGATCAATAGCAGCCTCTCTCAGGGTGGACACTGACAGACCTCGCCAACATGGCTGCGTGGTCTGTACCCTAGCTTTTAATGTTTCTTTCAAACCATCCATCAGTACAGATACTGCTACTTCTCGATGGTTTGGGTTGGTCTTTATGTCTTCTATACCAGTGTACTTTGCCATTTCTAATAGTGCCCGGTGAAAATATTCTATTGCCGTTTCGGACTCCTTTTGCTTAATGGAAAATATTTTATTCCATTTAACAACGGCAGGGAAATACTCCTTTAGCTGTAAATTTATCCTTTTTACATTATCCTTATTGTACACGTCTGTAAGCGGTACATCTTTATCCAATGCACAATCAGCTAAAAACTGAGTTGCATCAACATTGGAAGGTAAACAAGCTCTTAGCAGTATCTGCCAATCCTTGTTGTTGGGTTCTACCGTGTTACCTAAATCCCTGATGTATTTTTGGCTAGCAACTAAATCCTTCCTGGGGTCAGGAAATTCGGACACTATTGTTCTTAATTCCATTCGGGAAAATGGAGTGTACATGGCAATGTTCCTTATGGGAGTGGCTCCAGACACATCTGTTTTTCCATTGGGAACTGCTATTACCCTTACAGGAGCAATTCTAACAGCCTCTTCCTGTGTAGATTCTACAGCTTGTTGTGGTACAATTGTTTCAGTGTAGTGCATGGTGCCGTACTTACCCGTTGACACGACCTCACCTATCCCTCCGCTAGGGGCTTTCACTAATCTCGTGGGTGTCGCTGTGCCTACTGTGGTCTCTGCTATGGTGGCTGCAAGAGAGAGAGCTGAAATTGTTGCTGAATCGTCTTCTTGATCACACTCCTGAGGAAGGTTCAAAACAGGGTACATCTTGCACGGGTTAATACTTGCATGAGTTATTTGGTTAACATCATTAACATTTACAGTGTTACTAAGAGTTTGTGTTTTACAACCCAGTGCGTTTCTCTCCGCAATCAACTTCTCTCCTGCAATGTATGGTGGGGGAGGAGCTGTGGCAATCAACTTCCTGACTGCCCCAGATCCCGCCGCCAGAGCCAAACCTCTCTGTATCTCACCTTCCTGGTGCCATAACTGTAAATAATCATGATGCTGAATTCGTCTCTTTGCTGATTTTACGAGACATATCCTCCTCCTTAAATTTTGTAACACCTCTGGACTGAAGCTACCTATTCTTGGGAACTTGTCCCTGTCTTGTACAGTCATTCTCTCCCATTCATCACATAAAGATTCGGTGTGAATTCCATATTTTTCACACATTACATATCGTGCCGACCCAACTGGTCGGTTCACAGAATCAACCTGAACCAGGGTTGATCGCCCCCTACCTGAGCAACTGGCCCCCATAGTCTGTAGGTGTTGCTTAATCCTCCTTGGATTTTCTGTATCAAGGTTTTCAGCAAGCCTTTTCAGACAACCAAATTACTCCACAGTAGGCCGGCGGTGGCGGTTTACCGAGTACCCCACTCACTCGCCCACCTCGACCAATACGACCTGTAAACACCGTTATGATGCCAGCGTACTCGATACAGGGCCCCTATGGAACCTTCAGTTTACTGGAACATATGAGGGTTACCCGCAGGACACTTACTCTTTCCAGTAAAGTTGGGGTTGTTAGATAGTTCCTGAGTGACCAGCGAACTTCCCTTCCAAAAATAAAAAATTACACAAATCACGTCAGAATGTACAAATAGCGTTTGTGACCACTTTACTCTAATGGTATTTAGGTCAGATTACTAACTACTGCACACAATTACGTGTGGTCCAATCGTTCAGTACACGAGCACTATTTGTCATGTACTGAAAGACCAATGGAATCGATGTTTCCGGCCGCGATTCCTTCAGCAAGAGCTTATGGCCTATATGGGTTCTGCACCAACACCCCAGGCGTTGTGCCACTGGACTTTTATAGCGGACCTTTTACCTTACGACCTCCTGGTCTTGTTCCTTATGACCTCCTGGTCTTGTTACCTTATGGTCCGCTATACTCTAATGCTCAAATATTATTTAACCAGGGATGCCTCCCTGGCCACCGTATATGTCACTTACACGTATGTTCCTTGACGAGTACCCGACTTTCCTTTTGGTTCCACCTTAAAGTTATATAAACTTTTGTATACAAACACACTCACTCAACACATGTACACTTTGTTTCTATATCTATTTCTGCGCAGAAATTGTCTTCAGGCCAAAAGTGTTACCAATTAGGAGCAGGATCTGTTAAACTAAATTTCAGATTTTCCAAAAAAATAGATTTGCGTTATTTACCGCGTCGCGTTATCTACCGCTGTGCGTTACTTATCGCTTTTGCGCTAATTATCGCTTTGCGCTAATTCAACTTTTCGTGACTTGGGCTACGTGGGCGTAACCAGACGCTACGTTGCGTAATGAACGCTGCGTGCGTCTGCCTTTTGGATTGCGTACGCTAGTCTTTGTTAGCGACACGTGTACGCAATGCAAAGGATCCACCGTAACACAATATATTTATTTATCAATGTAGATGATCCCTGATCATCTACCGCAATCCACACTGACTGCCTTGTATCTTCAGACAAACCGTGTGTTTGTTCTATACTTTAACTATTACCTCTACTTTTAAATAACAGCAAATCTCTTTTTAGCACTTTCTATCAACTATAAAAAATTGGCAAACAGGAATAGTGATATACGAAAATGAAACAGAAATGCAGATAAATGTATGCGTACGCAAGACAAAAAAAATAAACAGTTTTAAAAGACACAAGCGTTTTGTTCTTACTTCCGGTTACCGGATTCCTTCAGCACTCTTTACCTAAGCGAAGCAGACGCTTATCCCGCCAGCACTATGAGACAACCTCCCACCCTTTGCTGGAGGGATAATGTCTGCTGATCTACCTAGTGCAGATGTGAAAAGGACCGGACGAGCCCGCAATTGACAATGCTAAATTCCTTTGTCGTATAATCAACCCTTATGAAGCTAAGAACACTGTACGCTGCTTACTTAAGAAATACCGTAATGATACGCTATTTGCGTAACGATCGCTCAGCCGTAGGCGAGACGCTCAAGCGTCACGTTCGCTCACGGCCCAGTGATCACAGGACACGTTATTGGTTATGTCTAGGGGAAAGATTCGCTGTAACGTAGCGTACGCTAGAGACCACGAGGAGGTCACCAGCGATGCAGACGCTCACAACACTATACCTTTATGTTAAACCTTATACCGATGAAATACACTGAATACCTTAATGTGAGTACAGGGTGTAAGTGCAACCTTGTGGAACCTGACTATCTACAAAGCTGCATGAGCGTCACCGACGCTCAAATGAACACTTATCACTATAGGAAATACACAGATACTGGTTTAGGTTTCCAAGGCCTATTAACTGTATTATATCTAGAATACTTGTAAAAGGGGATAACAGTACATATGATACACTACAATATAACAGAGACTTCCTAACCACAGAACTAAACAATAAATACAAAAAGACAATACTACACTGACCTAAATGCAATACGATACAATACTATAATACTATAAGGTATTTAAGAGAAAAAGAGGAGAGAGAGAGAGAGAGAGAGAGAGATTGGCTCGCAGAAAGACAATGATTATGGAGAGAACTTACGCACAAAGGGTATGATCGCCAGCGCCTCGATATCCAGCTCCCGATTATCAGCAGATAACCGTTGATGAGAGAGTGAGAGCTGGATGCGGTCGGCCTGCCTATTTATGCTCCACACACAATGCAATCTCCTGGTCCTACAATCCCATTGTCCATTGGCCGAAGGAATTCGGCCCTGCATCATAACAAAAGGTCATAGGGTGATTCATACAGGTGGGCTGTGACGATTTCCAACAGCTCAGGTGGGTGGGAAACTGGGTTTCCCGCCGCATACCTGAGTATGTGCAAATCATAGAAATGGACATAAACTTCTTATGTCCATAACTATTCGCACGAGCGATTAATACGCTCCAAACCAACACCGGAATATTGCTAATCAAATACTCTTCCGATGGGTACCAAACACTGCTGTATGATTCCTGTTAAACCCTTCGTACGATGCAAAGAGGGATTCCTCAGCTCTGGGACATTATACTTTAACCAAACTTACAGAAACTATCAAAGGGATCATGATCTATAAACTACGTTAATTGTGAACATTTGTAACTAATGAGTCGCACGCTACGATCACATAAACTCTACCGTAAATGCGCATACTGCGCGTGCGAGTGCACGCTATTGCGGGTATGCGCTTCCACGGGAGAGCGTACGCATGCGCAGCACGGACCAGTGTGCGGTGCAAATATGGCAACGTGCATTGAGACATTTTTCTGACTTTGACAAGGCCATTCCACTAGGAAGATGGGCTCTTCTTGGGCGGCTGCCCAAGGCGTCTCGGCATTACAGCTTTGCCGAACGGCGACTTGGTTGGGTTTAAACACTTTTTTGCTAAATTCTACAAGTTTGATACCCTGGCTGAGGAGGATCTCATGTTTGCTCAATCGGTGCTGCAGAGTCATCTGCACTCTCCCGCCCAGTCTGGAGCTTTGGTATAATCCCCATGGTCCTTACGGAGTCCCCAGCATCCTCTAGGACGTAAGAGAAAATAAGATTTTACTTACCGGTAAATCTATTTCTCGTAGACCCCTCGGGCAGCCGCCCAAGAAGAGCCCACCTTCCTTGTGGACTGGGCCTTAACTGATTTAGGCAGTGGCAACCCAGCCGCAGAATGACCCTGCTGAATCGTGTTACAGATCCGGCGAGCAATAGTTTGCTTTGAAGCAGGCGCCCCAAGCTTGTTGGAAGCATACAGGATAAACAAAGATTGTTTTCCTGACCTTAGCCGTTCTGGCTACATAAACCTTCAAAGCCCCGACTGCATCCAGTGACTCGGAATCCTCCAAGTCAGTAGTAGCCACAGGCACCACAATAGGTTGGTTTATATGAAAGGATGAAACCACTTTCGGCAGAAATTGTGGGCGGGTCCGCAATTCTGCTCTATCCGCATGGGAAAACCAGATAAGGGCTTTTATGTGACAGCCGCCAATTCTGACACACGCCTAGCCGAAGCCAAGGCTAATAGCAAGACCACCTTCCACGTGAGATATTTTACTTCCACCGTTTGAGTGGTTCAAACCAGTGTGATTTCAGGAAACTCAACACCACGTTAAGATCCCAAGGTGCCACTGGAGGCACAAAAGGGTGCTGAATATGCAGCACTCCCTTTACAAACGTCTGAACTTCAGGCAGAAAAGCCAGTTCTTTTTGAAAGAAAATGGATAAGGCCGACATCTGAACCTTAATGGAACCCAATTTAAGGCCCAAAGTCACTCCCGACTGTAGGAAGTGAAGGAAAAGGCCCAGCTGGAATTCCTCCGTAGGGGCATTCCTGGCCTCACACCAAGCCACATATTTTCGCCATATACGGTGATAATGTTGAGCCGTCACATCCTTCCTAGCCTCTATCAGCGTAGGAATGACCTCATCCGGAATGCCTTTTTCTGCTAGGATCCGGCGTTCAACAGCCATGCTGTCAAACGCAGCCGCGGTAAGTCTTGCCCCTGTTGCACAAGTCCTGTCCTAGAGGCAGAGGCCACGGGTCCTCTGTGAACATTTCTTGCAGATCTGGATACCAAGTCCTTCTTGGCCAATCCGGAACAAAGAGTATTGTTCTCACTCCTCTTTCTCTAACGTCCTAGTGGATGCTGGGGACTCCGTAAGGACCATGGGGAATAGACGGGCTCCGCAGGAGACTGGGCACTCTAAGAAAGATTTATTACTACTGGTGTGCACTGGCTCCTCCCTCTATGCCCCTCCTCCAGACCTCAGTTAGAATCTGTGCCCGGCCAGAGGTGGGTGCTTTTAGTGGGCTCTCCTGAGCTTGCTAATAAGAAAGTATTTTAGTTAGGTTTTTTATTTTCAGAGAGCTTCTGCTGGCAACAGACTCTCTGCTACGAGGGACTGAGGGGAGAGAAGCAAACCTACTAACTGCGGCTAGGTTGCGCTTCTTAGGCTACTGGACACCATTAGCTACAGAGGGATCGAACACAGGACCTGACCTTGTCGTCCGTTCCCTGAGCCGCGCCGCCGTCCCCCTCGCAGAGCCAGAAGACAGAAGCCGGCAGAAGCAAGAAGACATCGAAATCGGCGGCAGAAGACTCCTGTCTTCACATGAGGTAGCACACAGCACTGCAGCTGTGTGCCATTGCTCCCGCATTACACCCACACACCCCGGTCACTGTAGGGTGCAGGGCGCAGGGGGGGGCGCCCTGGGCAGCAATTAAGTACATCCTGGCAAAAGCAGCATATATACAGCTGGACACTGTTATATGCATGAGCCCCCGCCATTAATTTTACACAAAATCGCGGGAGAAGCCCGCCGCTGAGGGGGCGGGGCCTTCTTCCTCAGCACTCACCAGCGCAACTTTCTCTCCACAGATCCGCTGAGAGGAAGCTCCCCAGGCTCTCCCCTGCACGATAGAGAGGGTGTAAAAGAGAGGGGGGGGGGGGGGCACATAAATTTGGCGTTAACCCAGTAGCTGCTGTATATATTGTTTTAACACTAAGTTACTGTGTGATTCCTGGGTCATATAGCGCTGGGGGGTGTGCTGGCATACTCTCTCTGTCTCTCCAAAGGGCCTTGTGGGGGAACTGTCTTCAAATAGAGCATCCCCTGTGTGTGTGGTGTGTCGGTACGTGTGTGTCGACATGTCTGAGGTAAAAGGCTCCCCTAAGGAGGAGATAGAGCAAATATGTGTGAGGGTGTCTCCGTCGACAACGCCGACACCTGTTTGGATATGTGTAAGAGCTGAGGTGAATTTATTGCACAAAAGATTAGAGAACAGACAGGAAATCTACCCTTGTCTGTCCCTATGTCACAGAGACCTTCAGAGTCTCACAATGCTCACTATCCAAAATTATAAACACTGATATCGACACAGAGTTTGACTCCAGTGTCGACTACGATAATGCAAAGTTACAGCCAAGATGGCTGAAAGGTATTCAATATATGATTATTGTAATAAAAGATGATTTGCATATCACTGATGACTCATTTGTCCCTGACACAAGGGTACACATGTTAAGGGGAAGAAAGCTGAGGTAAATTTCCCTCCTCTCATGAGGAAAAAGAGCGGGAATCTCCAGACGAGAGACTGCAGCTTCCCACAAAGAATTCTCAGGCAGGATGTGATGGGAATCTTCCCCTAGGGTGTCCCGTTTGCCCAGAAGGTAGCACTAGCTATTCTCAGGGATCCTGCAGATAGCGTACACATTCTAGTATACTACTCAGACCGGCGTTTGTGTCGGCATGGGTTTATAGCGCTGTGGCAGCGTGGACAGGTACCTTATCAGCAGAGATTGAGACCCTAGTATGCATAGAGATATATATTATATTAAAGATGCTGTCTTAAGTGATAGGTATATGTGTATATGTATATATATATATATATATATATATATATATATATATATATATATATATATATATATATATATATATATATATATATATATATATATATATATATATATATATATATATATATATATATATAATTAAACCTGCCCAAAGAGACATGAGTATACTGGGTCCTAGAGTCAAAGCTATGTCGATTTCTGCTTGACGTGTCCTGTAGTATATGCAATGGACAGATGATGCCGACTTAAGAGGCATGTGGAAGGCTGAGGATTGTGTGGAGAAGGGTTCTCGGAACTGGTCTCCACAGCTATAGCTGGTAATTCTGATATTTTGACTTATATTCCTGCACAGCCTAGGAAAGCCCGACATTATCAAATGCAGCCTTTCGAATAAAGAAACAAGAAAGTCCGAGGTGCGTCCTTTCTTGCCAGAGGCGGGGGCAGAGGAAAGAAGCTGTACAACACAGCTAGTTCCCAGGAACAGAAGTCCTCCCCGGCCTCTACAAAAATCCACTGCATGTCGCTGGGGCTCCACAGGCGGAACTAGGCCCGGTGGGGGCACGCCTTCGTAAGTTCAGCCACAAGTGGGTTCACTCCCTGTTAGATCCCTGGGCAATAGATATTGTGTCTCAGGGATACAAGCTGGACTTTGAGAAGATGCCCCCTCACCGACGGCCCTGCCGGCTACCCCCCACGAGAGGGAAACAGTGTTAACTGCAATTCATAAATTGTATCTACAACAGGTGGTGGTCAAGGTTCCCCTCCTTCAACAAGGAGGGGGTTATTATTCGACCATGTTGTAGTCCCGAAACCAGACGGTTCGGTCGGACCCATATTGAATTTAAAATCCCTGAACATATACCTGAAAGGGTTCAAGTTGGAATCGCTAAGAGCGGTTATTGCAAGCCTGAAAGGGGGAGATTTTACGGTGACTCGGGACATAAAGGATGCATTCCTTCATGTCCCCATTTATCCACCTCATCAGGCGTACCTCAGAATTGCGGTACGGGATGGTCATTACCAATTTCAAACGTTGCTGTTTGGTTTCTCCACGGCCTTGAGAATATTCACCAAGGTAATGGTGGAAATGATGGTGCTCCTGCGGAAGCAAGGTGTCACTATTATCATGTACTTGGACGATCTCCTCATAAAAGCGAGATCAAGAGAGCAGTTGCTGAACAGCGTATCGCTTTCTCCGGAAGTGAAAAGGCAACACGGCTGGATTCTATATATTCCAAAGTCGCAGTTGGTTCTTACAGCTCATCTGCCTCTCCTAGGCATGATCCTAGACACAGACCAGAAAAAGGTTTATCTCCCGATAGAGAGCTCAGGAGCTTGTTACACTGGTCAGGAATCTATTAAAACTAAAACAGGTGTCAGTGCATCACTGCACTCGAGTCCTGGGAAGGAGGGTGGCATCATACGAGGCCATTCCCTTCGGCAGGTTCCATACCTTCCAATGGAACTTACTGGACAAGTGGTCCGGATCACATCTTCGGATGCATTGGTTAATCACCCTATCCCCCAGAGCAAGGGTGTCTCTCCTGTGGTGACTGCAGAGTGCTCACCTTCTCGAAGGTTGCAGATTCGGCATTTAGGACTGGGTCCTGGTGACCACGGATGCAAGCCTCCGAGGGTGGGGGGCAGTCACACAGGGAAGAAATTTCCAAGGGCTGTGGTCAAGGCAGGAGAATTGCCTTCACATCAATATCCTGGAACTAAGGGCCATATACAACGCCCTAAGTCAAGCGGAGACCCTGCTTCGCGACCAACCGGTTCTGATCCAGTCAGACAATATCACCGCAGTGGCTCATGTAAACCGCCAAGGTGGCACAAGGAGCAGGGTGGCGATGGTAGAAGCCACCAGAATTCTTCGCTGGGCGGAGAATCACGTAAGCACACTGTCAGCAGTGTTCATTCCGGGAGTGGACAACTGGGAAGCAAACTTCCTCAGCAGGCACGACCTCCACCCGGGAGAGTGGGGACTTCACCAAGAAGTCTTCACGCAGATTGCAAATCGACGGGAACTGCCACAGGTAGACATGATGGCGTCCCGCCTCGACAAAAAGCTAAAATGGTATTGCGCCAGGTCAAGGGACCCTCAGGCGATAGCTGTGGACGCACTAGTACACCGTGGGTGTTCCAGTTGGTCTATGTGTTTCCTCCTCTTCCTCTCATACCAAAGGTGCTGAGAATTGTAAGAAAAAGAGGAGTGAGAACAATACTCATTGTTCCGGATTGGCCATGAAGGACTTGGTACCCGGAACTGCAAGAAATGCTCACAGAGGACCCATGGCCTCTGCCTCTCAGACAGGACCTGTTGCAACAAGGGCCCTGTCTGTTCCAAGATTTACCGCGGCTGCGTTTGACGGCATAGCGGTTGAACGCCGGATCCTAGCAGAAAAAAGCATTCCGGATGAAGTTATTCCTACGCTGATAAAGGCTAGGAAGGACGTGACAGCAAAGCATTATCACCGTACATGGCGAAAATATGTTGCTTGGTGTGAGGCCAGGAAGGCCCTACAGAAGAATTCCAGCTGTGTCGATTTCTGCACGTCCTACAGTTAGGAGTGACTTTGGGCCTAAAATTAGGGTCCATAAACGTCCAGATTTCGGCCCTATCCATTTTCTTTAAAAAAGAACTGGCTTCACTGCCTGAGGTTCAGACGTTTGTTAAGGGAGTGCTGCATATTCAGCCCCCTTTTGTGCCACCAGTGGCACCTTGGGATCTTAACGTGGTGTTGGGTTTCCTGAAATCCCACTGGTTTGAGCCACTTAAGACTGTGGAGCTAAAGTATCTCACGTGAAAAATAGTCATGCTGTTGGCCTTAGCTTCGGCTAGGCGTGTGTCAGAATTGGCGGCTTTGTCATGTAAAAGCCCCTATCTGGTTTTCCAGATGGACAGGGCAGAATTGCGGACTCGTCCGCAATTTCTGCAAAAGGTGGTGTCATCTTTTCATTTGAACCAACCTATTGTGGTGCCTGCGGCTACTTGTGACTTGGAGGATTCCAAGTTGCTTGACGTAGTCTGGGCTTTGAAGATTTATGTAACCAGAACGGCTGGAGTCAGGAAGACTGACTCGCTGTTTATCCTGTATGCATCCAACAAGCTGGGTGCTCCTGCTTCAAAGCAAACTATTGCTCGCTGGATCTGTAACACGATTCAGCAGGCTCATTCTGCGGCTGGATTGCCGCATCCAAAATCAGTGAAAGCCCATTCCACAAGGATGGTGGGCTCTTCTTGGGCGGCTGCCCGAGGGGTCTCGGCATTACAGCTTTGCCGAGCTGTTACTTGGTCGGGTTCAAACACATTTGCAAAATTCTACAAGTTTGATACCCTAGCTGAGGAGGACCTTGTGTTTGCCCATTCGGCGCTGCAGAGTCATCCGCACTCTCCCGCCCGTTTGGGAGCTTTGGTATAATCCCCATGGTCCTTACGGAGTCCCCAGCATCCACTAGGACGTTAGAGAAAATTAAGAATTTACTCATCGGTAATTCTATTTCTCGTAGTCCGTAGTGGATGCTGGGCGCCCGTCCCAAGTGCGGACTTTCTGCAATACGTGTATATAGTTATTGCTTAATAAAGGGTTATGTTATGTTGGCATCCATTGGTTGATGCTCTGTTTGTTCATACTGTTAACTGGGTAAGTTTATCATAAGTTATACGGTGTGGCTGGTATGAGTCTTACCCTGGATTCCAAAATCCTTTCCTTGTAATGTCAGCTCTTCCGGGCACAGTTTCCTTAACTGAGGTCTGGAGGAGGGGCATAGAGGGAGGAGCCAGTGCACACCAGTAGTACTAAATCTTTCTTAGAGTGCCCAGTCTCCTGCGGAGCCCGTCGATTCCCCATGGTCCTTACGGAGTCCTCAGCATCCACTACGGACTACGAGAAATAGATTTACCGGTGAGTAAAATCTTATTTTAATCATCACATTTATTATTTTACACAATTATATGTTCATTGATATTTCACATAACTGTATTTTAAGAAGATGGAATAAGATATATTTTAAGCAAAATAAGTTTTATATTAAAACATTATTTTCTCTAATAGTGCGCCAACAAAAGACAATACTGTTCTTTCGTGTTTTATTTAGCCATAGCAGCGGGCTCTGGGCCTTTTTCAGGTCGCAATGCAAATTTTGATGATCGGGCCGCAGTGCGCAGGTTTCGTCCTGTGTGCACACGCATTTATTGCTGTCGGGTCACATTTACTGCGACCGCCTCTGCCTGATTGACAGGCATAGGAGTTCCCAGGGCAGCTACGGAGCGGGGTGGAGGGTTGAAAACTGGGCTGAATTGGGGGTGCATTTTCAGGGCTCCAAACGAAAAGATGACGGTGGGGACTTCTGTCGTTGCTGTGCAGGCAGGAGGCTTGCCTAGTTTCTGCGACCGCACACGAATGGCAGCACAATCGCAATTAGAGCGTCGTCACAGTTGGTGGGCGCCGGGTAGCATGCTGGGCGGTCTTGTCCTGCGATGAGTGGCCCCCCGCATGCAGTAGAATGGATAACAAATAATGCTTTTTAGCAGAATTTTCAATCCGTACTGAATAACCCACTATAACAGTAAAAGATATTGTACAACTGGCAGACAAACACATGTTGTACACTGGCACAGAATCAGCGCAATATAGTCTAGATACAGAGTGCCACAATATATACTAATAACCTCCATATACTGTAGGTTAGCGAGAGAGACTGTAATATATAGCTTATATAGATATACCTAGGTGAGTGACACAGCATTATATATTGCTAGCCATATATGGCAGGCTTTCCCAACCTCGGTTCTCAAGGCACATTGACAGTGCAGGTATTGGTGACATCCAGGCTTCAGCACAGATGGTTAAATCAAAATAACTGAGGTACTAATGAAGTGACCTCTACTGAAGCCGGGATATCGCTAAAACCTGGACTGTAATAGGCCCTACACATTAGGCTATTTCACTGAAAGATATGAACGAGATACCGTTCATATCTTTCCGTTTGTAGGCACCAACGATGCCCGGCCCGAGCTCGTTCATCAATAGTGCCGGGTTGCTTATACGTACAGGCCAATATGGACAAACTTGTCCATATTAGCATGCATTGCTATGGGGCCGGGTGACGTCACTCCACGACCCCCCCCCCCCCCCCCCCTTCCCCCGCCGGGTCGCCCGTCGGCATATCGCCTAATGTGTAGGCCTATCATTAGTGTCGCTTGAGAACCACTGTTTGGAATGACTGACGTAGGATACAAACAGGCAGCTGTACATACAATTGTTACTTAGATTATTAGTAGCTACAGAAGAATGTGCCTCCTGTGGAAGTGCAGGCTCCATTAGTCCCATTATAAGCATTGTGCAGTCCTAACTGTACGGCTGCAGGAGGCAAAATGCAGCGCTGTAAGCTCTGCCCCTTCCAGGCTCCATGCTCTTCCTCCCCCCAACCCATGAGTATTACCATTAACATTGAAAGCAGTGGTCCCAGCATGCTGCCTGGGTTAGCCTATAGCGCATGCACTACCCCTCCCTATTCGGGAGTAGAGCAGACACCAGGAAACTGAGAGAAATTGCGTCTGCCATTCATGACTGTGCTGGCCACCTGGCACCCTCTAATAGGGTTCTGGCATGCACTGTCCCTGGGCAAGGCAGTCTCTGCTGAGGCAGGAGTGCACCAGGGGGTCCTCTCATCCACGCACCCCCTTCCCTCTGCGCATGGTCACTGGTGCCAGAGAAATCTCCCCCCCAGCCTTTGCATTATTGCTGTGTGATGCTACAAGCCGCACACAGTCCTAGTCTAAAGCCCTGTACACACTGTGTGACTTGTCCTTACGATTTTTACTAAAGAGTAAGAAAAGTTTAATTCAGCATATGTATGCTCTTGTGATGCTTATGCGCCCTCCCGTGGTATCTGCATCGTAAGAAAAAATAGACTGTGCAGATAGGGTCGATATTTGCTAGATTGGAGGCTCATGCCTTTTCGGGCAATTTCTAGTCGATATTGTACCCACCATTAGAACCCCCCCCCCCCCCCCCCAAAAAAAACAACAACTTACAAACCAAAAGAAACAGTCTAACTATGCAGCCCTGACAAATCTCTCACTCCAAGGCACCTAAAACTAAACAGTCTGGGGTTGCAGAGGGAGGAGATTACTTTTAAAGCTGCAGTTTAAATTGGGTGCCAACTCTAGCCTCATTCTGCAATCCCATGGTCCAGTGTTACCCAGCCTTGCTGAAAGAAAATAGGGACTACTACTAATTTGTTTTCTCCTTCAGTTTGGATAAACTGCTACCAGTAGCCCCTGATCCTTGCACAGAAGAAACCGTTCTTACTGCCATCAGACAAAGCCGAAAGAGGACGAACAATGATGAAGAATACAGTGATAGTGATGATTTAGAGAACAATACAAGGTTAGCAGTCATAATGTGTTATGCTTCTAAATTTACCGGGGTTTATGTAATTGTCTATAATTTCCTTCACATACTTCATGTTGGCTCTAACAGATGTGTTGTTTCAGCTGAGCAGAGGCCTGAAGACACCTGTAGAAGGTATATAGTGACTCCCCTGGTACCTGAGATCTTCCCCAGCTGTTCCCGGAGAATATAAATGGTTGGGGATGTTAGGCTACCATGAACTATTTCAAAGATTAAATTAAACCTATTAACACGCTGCCCTATACACTTATGACCGCCATAAAAAAAGATGGTGTTTTACCCCAAGTAATACATGAAAGTGTGCAGGCTCAAGCATAATCAACCACCATTTCTCTAATTATAAAGTTTAAGTTAAGAGACCTTATTCAGCTTCAGGTGCAGTTTTGCTATTTTGGCAAAACTGTAACCGGCTGCGATCACATACTGAGTGCTGCCCAGTACAGGGCAAGGCCACCCAGCATACAAGTGCCGGCAGTGATGTCGCATCATTGAATTGTGGATGCCCCCTGTTCCCAAAGGCAGACGCAGAGCCGCCATTTTTTTCAGGTCACAGCCACCCAGAACCTGCCCCCATTTCCGATGACACTGCCACGCCGCCCTGCAAATCTCTTCTGCCTGTCAAATCAGGCATTCGCATAACTGAGATGCAATCGCATCTCACTGTGGTCCTAATTCAGAATGGATTGTTAATCTGAGAACTTGCAGTTGCCTGCAAGTAGAAAGGCGCTGCCCTGACAGAAAAAAATGCCCCCTGCAAATTTGCCACTTTACCGCAGATCGCTATCTACTCACAGATTCATACGCAATTTCCGGAACATCGAAAAGTCTTTGCTGTCTGAGCAAATGTGAGTAGGTCTGAGGCTGCTATTAATCTGCGACTGAGACTGGCTGGTAGTGGTCTACGCTGAGGTCAGAGACCCTCCCCAAAAACGCCTGGGCACGCTTGTGTTTTTTTTGACACCCAGAAAAAGGCAGGTTTACGCCCAGAAACGCCAGCTTCCTGTCAGTCAAACAGTGGTTGCACTGTATTTATGATCTGTACACCTTTTCTGTCGCTATTGACCCACGTGTGTGCACAATGCTAACACTACGCATGCGCAGTCATCCGATAATCGCTTGATTTGTATAATCTCTAATTAGCGATCCATGCTGAATTATGCTCCGAGTGTTCAAGTGCAGTATGGCTGCTGTGCGTGCGCACTGGGCATTAATAGTTTAGTATGCGATCACCCATACTAAATAATTCCCAAAGTCCTGTAAATAACCTGAAATGGTGCAAAGATAAAGAACCATGATAGTTGGGGGGGCTATTTTTCAGGAACAGTGATTTGGATCTTCAAAAGTGCTTCCCACAGCATATTGCAGTGCCAGTTGCAATAACCTCTGGTCTACGTCTAGATGGTCAAGGGTTCAACCTAGAGCAAGATAATGACCCAATACATACTGTAAGTTTTATGTCCGAATGAGCCTTTTAAGGAAAAGAACAAGACGGTAGGCTTCAAGTCCTGGAATGGCCAGCACAGTCTCTCGACTTTAACCTCATAGAGCTGTTTGGAAAGAAGTGGACAGAAGGGGGAAGGCAAAGCAACCTACAAGTGCAAAACACGTGAAGGAAATTCTGCAGCAGTGTTGGGAAGAATGTGCCGAACAACATTGCATTTCCTATGTAGAAAGTCTGCCACCAGTGTGTACAGCTGTTATAACTGCAGAATGTTACTGTAGATGTTATCGCAAGCCAAATGATGCTCCTATATTTTTTTTTTTTTTTTTTTTGAATTATTCTATTATATATATATATATATATATATATATATATATATATATATATATATATATATATATATATATATATATATATATATATATATATATATATATAATTTTTTTTTTTTTTTTTTTTTTTTTTAAATCTCAGAATGAATAGAGACATTTAAACTGTATAAATTCCACTACAAATGGAAAAATTGGTGTAAAAGCTGTATAGGTAGGGCACTTTTCCTGTCAGGAATTAGCTGGCTAGGGGGTTAACCCATTTCTTCGTCATGGAGCCGATATGGAGAATGTATTTCTATTTTATGGAAAGCTAATGTTACACTGGCTTCAAAATCAAGCAGACCACTAAAACCATAAGTAAGATGAATTGTAAGTTTCATGGGGGATGAGGGTCTTATTTGTACTGTATGACTACGAAGAATTGACTGCACTACATACATACATACATACATACATACATACATACATACATACATACATACATACATACATATTCTCTCTCTCTCTCTCTCTCTCTCTCTCTCTCTCCCTCTTATTTATATATATATATATATATATATATATATATATATATATATATATATATATATATAATCTCTATTGTGATCAGTCTACTTATCTCTTCAAAGTTTCTGGTGTGTGTGTGTGTTTGTACCGCCCCCCTCTATGAACCCGATTTGTGATTGGTGAATATTCTTTCTTAAAGGATGCAGACTACCAGTGGAAGTGCAGAGTCCTCGTTTGAATCCTCTGTAGCAAATTATGCTACAGATGTCTTAATGTAAGTAGCAACCTTTGCCTTAATTTCCAGAAACTAAACTGAGCAACTTTCAACTCCCATTTGTTGCTGCTGAAGAAAGGATCTGTTGTGTCTTTAAAGTCTGCAGAAGTAGCTTTAACAAAAAAGCTATGGTAGTGCCTGACAACTTAAATTGTGTAATAAGTGCAAGGTTTTGTCATGTTAGTTTAGTTGTAGGTTTCTACAGTGGCCTAAATTAGTGTGACACACAGTAAGCTTGTTCATTGTGTAAAGAATCCTTTAGTTTATCATGTTAAAGCGTGTTAATGAAATAATACAGCTGTTCAGGGAAAGGTCTAGGCATCTGCTACTAGTTATTGTTACCTTGCTAAGATGCTCATTTTATTGACTGTTTAGTTAACGCTGCCTATTGGGAAGTAATGTACATATCATGGTGATTTTGCTATTGTTTTTTAGGTCCGACAACTTGAAGCGAGGGCTCAGTGAGCAACCACTTGACGATAATGTGATGAAACGCTCCCGAACCTCCTCCGACACCTCATTTAATAGTATTCCAAAGCGTGGATTTCCCAACATGCATTCACATAATGTCATCACAAGCTCCTACAGTTCCCTCATATACCCCTTGCAGGTATCTATTTGTCAGCCTTGTGTGAGAAAAATTAAGTTTAGCACCTGTTTCCCTAGGTGGTTCATGACCATGCAACATGCTTCATTGACGTGACATTAAGGCTGTAAATTATTACATGCCATCTTAAAGTTTTATTTTTTTGTAGAAGAGCGAAAGGAGTAGTCCGAACACCCCGGCTGTTTCAAGCTCTTCCTTATCTCGAAGCCAGACACCAGATGTATCAGCCAGGTAACTCCAAGAAACTATTGCTTTCTGTTGCCTAAAAGGCAGCCATCTTTTTGTAGACTTTACACCTTAATGTGAGCAGACTAGAAATAATCTTTCATAAAGAGCAACCTGCTGCATTACTTGGTTGGATAAAATGATAGCATTATACACAGAGTTACAATGTTTTGAAATTGCTTTTCTGTTCTTACAGAGTAAGAAGTGCATTAAGGTAAATACTAGTTCATATGTGCACTAATCTTTTCAGCTCACCAAGGTGTCATGGAAAATAACAGATATTCTTTCTTTGAACAGGAAAGCAATAAGGCTGTTCTGTGGCTCATTGTAGCTGTCAGTCGTACAGTGCATTGTAGAAAGGTGAAGTGGAGGAGTTTCAAATGCGTATTCCCTTAGAATGTCAAACCAAATCTTGGCCCAAATGTATTAAGTCTTAACAAGAGATAAAGTGGAGATGGCTAAAGAGTGATAAATGACCAGGCAACCAGCTTCCTAACTCTCATGTCACAGGCTGTGTTTGAGAAATGACAGGAGCTGATTGGCTTGCCATTTACCACTCTTTATCATGGTTAGAAGAGACCATGGGGAGAAGATCATTCTTGTTTCAAGTAAATATTTGTCGCAAAATCCCCCAGGTTCCCACTATGAATGTCTCAATGCCCCTTACATTATATGAGGGGTATTCAATTGTTTGAAAAGTCAGTTGGGTGTCTGTTTTTTTTCCTATCTAATAGACAGACACCCAACCGACTTTTCAAACAATTGAATTCCACCCTATTATATGTCTGTTTATGCAAGTGCAGTCCTTGCGCACATGTGTTCTCCTTTTTTATATATTCTTTCCCCCTTGCCTTTGTCCTTAAGTACCACTCTCAAACCAGAAAAATTGCAGAGAGGGGAATACAGGTAGTGTAATACATTTAAAAAAAAACAAAAAAAAATGGGAAATTGAGAGAACTTGCGTCTGCCATTCATGACTGTGCTGGCCACTTGTAATAGGGTTCTGGCATGCACTGTCCCTGGGCCAGGCAGTCTCTGCTGAGGCAGGAGTGCACCAGGGGGTCCTCTCATCCACGCACCCCCTTCCCTCTGCGGATGGTCACTTGTTGCCGGAGAAATCTCCCCCCCACAGCCTTTGCATTATTGCTGTGTGATGCTACAAGCCGCACACAGTCCTAGTCTAAAGCCCTGTACACACTGTGCGGTGAAGCTGTGCGCCATTGCTCCCATACACCTCACACACAGCAGTCACTGTAAGGGTGCAGGGCGCAAGGGGGGGGCGCCCTGGGCAGCATATAAACCTCTTTCTGGCAAAAATAGGTATATATACAGCTGGGCACTGTATATATAAAGAGCCCCGCCAGTTTTTTGTATATTTTAGCGGGACAGAAGCCCGCCGCCGTCCATATATGTACAAACAGCGCTACTGGGTAAACATATATTTATATAGTGTTTTTTCCTGGGTCACATAGCGCTGGGTGTGTGCTGGCATACTCTCTGTCTCTCCAAAGGGCCTTGTGAGGGAACGGTCTTCAGATAAGAGGATTCCCTGAGTGTGCAGTGTGTCGGTACGCGTGTGTTGACATGTCTGAGGTAGGCTTTAAGGGGGAGGAGGAGGAGAGAAATGAGTGTGGTGTCTCCGTCGACAACGCTGACACCTGACTGGATGGATATGTGGAAGGTTTTAAGTGCTAATGTAAATTTATTGCACAAAAGATTAGACAAAGCTGAAGCTAGGGAGCAGCCAGGGAGTCAACCCATGTCTGTCCCTATGTCGCAGGGACCTTCGGGGTCTCAAAAGCGCCCACTATCCCAAATTGTAGACACAGATACCGACACAGATTCTGACTCCAGTGTCGACTACGATGATGCAAAGTTACAGCCAAAAGTGGCTAAATGTATTCGATATATGATCATTGCAATAAAAGATGTTTTGCATATCACAAAGGAACCCCCTGTCCCTGACACGAGGGTACACTTGTATAAGGGAAAGAAACCTGAGGTAACCTTTCCCCCCTCACATGAGTTGAACGAATTATGTGAAAAAGCTTGGGAATCTCCAGACAAAAAACTGCAGATTCCCAAAAGGATTCTTATGGCGTATCCTTTCCCGCCTACGCACAGGATACGGTGGGAATCCTCCCCTAAGGTGGACAAAGCATTAACACGCTTATCCAAAAAGGTAGCGCTGCCATCCCAAGATACGGCTACCCTCAGGGATCCTGCTGACCGCAAGCAGGAGGTTATCTTGAAGTCCATTTACACACATTCTGGTACCTTACTCAGACCGGCGATTGCGTTGGCCTGGGTTTGTAGCGCGGTAGCAGCAAGGACAGATACCTTATCAGCGGATATTGAGACCCTAGATAAGGATACCATTTTATTGACCCTAGGGCATATAAAAGATGCGGTCTTATATATGAGAGATGCTGAAGGAGATATTAGTCTACTGGGTTCTAGAATCAACGCGATGTCCATTTCGGCTAGACGAGTCCTATGGACCCGGCAATGGACAGGTGATGCCGACTCAAAGAGGCATATGGAGGTTTTACCTTACAAGGGTGAGGAATTGTTTGGGGAAGGTCTCTCGGACCTGGTCTCCACAGCTACAGCTGGTAAATCAAATTTTCTACCTTATATTCCCTCACAGCCTAAGAAAGCGCCACATTATCAAATGCAGTCCTTTCGATCACAAAGAAACAAAGTACGAGGTGCGTCCTTTCTTGCCAGAGGTAAGGGCAGAGGAAAAAAGCTGCACAACACAGCTAGTTCCCAGGAACAGAAGTCCTCCCCGGCCTCTACAAAATCCACCGCATGACGCTGGGGCTCCGCTACAGGAGTCCGCCCCAGTGGGGGCACTTCTTCGAGTTTTCAGCCACATCTGGGTTCACTCACAGTTGGATCCCTGGGCAATAGAAATTGTTTCCCAGGGTTAAAAGCTGGAATTCGAAGAGGTGCCTCCTCGCCGGTTTTTCAAATCAGCCCTACCAGCTTCTCCCCCGGAAAGGGAGATAGTGTTAAATGCAATTCACAAATTGTATCTTCAACAGGTGGTGGTCAAGGTTCCCCTGCTTCAACAAGGGAGGGGATATTACTCAACCCTATTTGTGGTCCCGAAACCGGACAGTTCGGTCAGACCCATTTTAAATTTAAAATCCCTGAACCTATACTTGAAAAGGTTCAAGTTCAAGATGGAATCGCTAAGAGCGGTCATCGCCAGCCTGGAAGGGGGGGAATTTATGGTATCTCTGGACATAAAGGATGCATACCTTCATGTTCCCATTTATCCACCTCATCAGACGTACCTGAGATTTGCGGTACAGGATTGTCATTACCAATTTCAGACGTTGCCGCTTGGGCTTTCCACGGCCCTGAGGATTTTCACCAAGGTAATGGCGGAAATGATGGTGCTCCTGCGCAAGCAAGGTGTCACAATTATCCCGTACTTGGGACGATCTCCTCATAAAAGCGAGATCAAGAGAGCAGTTACTGAACAGCGTATCACTTTCACTGAAGGTGTTACAGCAACACGGCTGGTTTCTCAATATCCCGAAGTCGCAGTTGGTTCCTATGACTCGTCTGACTTTCTTTGGCATGATTCTGGATACAGACCAGAAAAGGGTTTATCTTCCGATAGAAAAAGCTCAGGAACTCATGACTCTAGTCAGGAATTTATTGAAGCCAAAACAGGTGTCAGTGCATCACTGCACTCGAGTCCTGGGAAAGATGGTGGCATCATACGAAGCCTTTCCTTTCGGCAGGTTCCATGCGAGGACTTTCCAATGGGACCTATTGGACAAGTGGTCCGGGTCACATCTACAAATTCATCAGTTGATCACCCTGTCCCCCAGAGCCAGGGTATCTCTCCTGTGGTGGCTGCAGAGTGCTCACCTTCTAGAAGGCCGCAGATTCGGCATTCAGGACTGGATCCTGGTGACCACGGACGCGAGCCTCCGAGGTTGGGGAGCAGTCACGCAGGGAAGAAACTTCCAAGGTCTTTGGTCAAGTCAGGAGACTTGTCTTCACATCAACATCCTGGAACTGAGGGCCATATACAACGCCCTACGTCAAGCGGAGACCTTACTGCGCGACCGACCAGTTCTGATCCAGTCAGACAACATCACCGCGGTGGCTCATGTAAACCGCCAAGGCGGCACAAGGAGCAGAGTGGCAATGGCGGAAGCCGCCAGGATTCTTCGCTGGGCGGAAAATCATGTACGCGCACTGTCAGCAGTGTTCATTCCGGGAGTGGACAACTGGGAAGCAGACTTTCTCAGCAGACACGACCTGCATCCAGGAGAGTGGGGACTTCATCAGGAAGTCTTCGCACAGATTGCAAGTCAGTGGGGACTGCCCCAGATAGACATGATGGCATCCCACCTCAACAAAAAGCTGCAGAGGTATTGCACCAGATCAAAAGACCCTCAGGCGGTAGCTGTAGACGCCCTAGTGACACCGTGCGTGTTCCAGGCGGTCTATGTGTTTCCTCCTCTTCCTCTCATTCCAAAGGTGTTGAGAATAATAAGGAAAAGAGGAGTACAGACAATTCTCATTGTTCCAGATTGGCCACGAAGGACCTGGTATCCGGATCTACTGGAAATGCTCATAGAAGATCCGTGGCCTCTTCCTCTAAGACGGGACCTGTTGCAACAGGGGCCCTGTCTGTTCCAAGACTTACCGCGGCTGCGTTTGACGGCATGGCGGTTGAACGCCGGATCCTAGCGGAAAAAGGCATTCTGGATGAGGTCATTCCTACGCTGATAAAGGCTAGGAAGGACGTGACTTCTAAACATTATCACCGTATATGACGAAAATATGTTTCTTGGTGTGAGGCCAGGAACGCTCCTACGGAAGAATTCCATCTGGGCCGTTTCCTTCACTTCCTACAAACTGGAGTGAATTTGGGCCTAAAATTAGGCTCTATTAAGGTTCAGATTTTGGCCTTATCCATTTTCTTTCAAAAAGAATTGGCTTCTCTCCAGAAGTACAGACTTCTGTGAATGGAGTGCTGCATATTCAGCCTCCTTTTATACCTCCGGTGGTGCCTTGGGACCTTAACTTGGTGTTGAGTTTCCTTAAGTCGCATTGGTTTGAAGCACTTAAAACGGTGGAGTTAAAATATCTCGCTTGGAAGGTGGTCATGTTATTAACCTTGGCCTCGGCTAGGCGAGTGTCAGAATTGGCGGCTTTGTCTCACAAAAGCCCCTATCTGGTTTTCCATATGGATAGAGCGGAATTGAGGACTCGTCCTCAATCCTTGCCTATGGTGGTGTCATCTTTTCATATGAACCAACCTATTGTGGTGCCTGTGGCTACACGTGATTTGGAGGATTCCGAGTCCCTTAATGTAGTCAGGGCTTTGAAAATTTACGTGGCCAGAACGGCTAGAGTCAGAAAAACAGAAGCACTGTTTGTCCTGTATGCAGCCAACAAGGTTGGTGCCCTGCTACAAAGCAGACTATTGCTCGCTGGATCTGTAACAAGATTCAGCAGCCACATTCTACGGCAGGATTGCCGTTACCAAAATCGGTCAAGGCCCATTCCACTAGGAAGGTGGGCTCGTCTTGGGCGGCTGCCCGAGGGGTCTCGGCACTACAGCTGTGCCGAGCGCCTACTTGGTCGGGTCCAAACACCTTTGCAAAGTTTTATAAGTTTGATACCCTGGCTGAGGAGGACCTCCTGTTTGCTCAATCGGTGCTGCAGAGTCATCCGCACTCTCCCGCCGTTTGGGAGCTTTGGTATAATCCCCATGGTCCTTACGGAGTCCCCAGCATCCTCTAGGACGTTAGAGAAAATAAGATTTTAAACCTACAGGTAAATCTTTTTCTCGTAGTCCGTAGAGGATGCTGAGCGCCCGTCCCAAGTGCGGACTAATCCTGCAAGACTTGTATATAGTTTTGTTTACATAAGGGTTATGTTCTAGTTTACATCGGTCTTGGACTGATGCTATTTTGTTTTCATACTGTTAGCTGGTTAGTACATCACAAGTTATACGGTGTGATTGGTGTGGCTGGTACGAATCTTGCCCTTGGATTAACAAAAATCTTTTCCTCGTACTGTCCGTCTCCTCTGGGCACAGTTTCTCTAACTGAGGTCTGGAGGAGGGGCATAGAGGGAGGAGCCAGTGCACACCCAGACCTAAAGTCTTAAAGTGCCCATGTCTCCTGCGGAGTCCGTCTATCCCCATGGTCCTTACGTAGTCCCCAGCATCCTCTACGGACTACGAGAAAAAGATTTACCGGTAGATTTAAAATCTTATTTTTTCTACTCTTCAGAGGAGCTATGGGGAGTCCTTGTTTAATGTGATTAGAGCAGACTGTAATTGTATGCCAGAGGTAGAAATAGAGATTGGTTTGACGGTTTATCATAGCATAGTGTCAGATGTTGGAATCTATAACTGCTCTTTATTCATTCAGCTGGGAAACCTAGCCACAGTTCCACTGGTGTTAATGAAGGATTGTGTCAGTCTAACTGTATTCAGGGTTATGTTCAATAGCTGCTATAAAAAAAATAAAGAAAATTATACAATATCAGTATTTGCAGTGATTAGACTACTGTATATCTGAAATAAACGTGTTATAGTATAGAGCTCTGGTTGGTGATGGTGCTCCACATAACCTGGGACTGCAGTTCACCATTAGTAGGTGGCATTTAGCCTTGGCTGTATGTACAATAGTTTTTGGAGCACTCAGGTGGAGACTAGTCCCTGAAGTGTTCTTAAAGCAGGGGAGAGGGCTTCCAGAGAAATTGGAAATATGTAGTCAGGCGTATAGATTACTAGCTACATGTTGTAGTTCCCAGAATAGCCCTGTAAACACTGTAATAAAGTACATGTGTCCTCATACAGCTAGCCTCAATATGCCACACAATGGGAGTTACCTGTCATGATTGAGCGGATAGGTCCAGTGCAATTCAGTTAGCATTTGGTATCCCTTTTTTTTTTTTTTGTGTGTGTCTTATTCACAGTGCGATGTGGCTAGGACACACAAGAAGACTGGGCTGATTCATTTGATATGCGACACTTGTTTATCTGTGTGCAACGGAATCTATATATGAAGCACAACGGAACTTGAAAGAGAAAAAAGCCATGGCCACTGCATCGTTGCACATTTATTTCTCTAGCATACGTAAGGTATATTGGGGAGACTTAGTACGATGGGATATAGATGGAGTCCAAAGGAGCCGGTGCACTTTAAATTTATTCACTGGGTGTGCTGGCTCCTCCCCTCTATGCTCCCTCCCACAGGCAGTTTAGAAAAAAGTTTCCTCAGGAGAGGATGCACATCTCTGCAGCTCCAGAGAGTTTTCTTCAATTTCTTTTAATCCTTTTATTTTCGGTATGCAGTTTGGGCAACAGCATACCTGCACCGTGGGAGCTAGGGGTGGGGTGCGGTCACCGGCCTTGCGAGGTGTCTGAGCAGCTTTCCTGCTGCAGGACCACTACCTGAGATGTTGTTTGTTCAGCGGGGCACTGCGCCTTAGCTGTTGCAATCGCAGCACACCCCTAACACTAGCCTGAAAGTGACTACATTGGGGAGTACGAACCGGAGGCCCCGCTAGGGGGGACTGCCGGTTCAAAGTGCAGCTGACACGCAGGGGAGGCACACGGGACCCTCCTGGGGGGACCCTGCTATAGCACCCTGTGTAGACTGGCTAGTTTTAGCATAAACTAGCACTTATGTGATCGTTTTTAAACACTTTAGAAGCCCTTTCCAGTATAAAAAATGCTGTAGCTCCGGGGGGGGGGGGGGAGGAGGCTAGCGGTAGCTACCTCAGTGCGGGACCAGCTGCATTTTGGCAGCAGGCTCACACATTTTCCTCCTGACACTCAAGACACGCTGGAAAACTGGTACAGGGTGTAGCAAAGGGGGAGAGCCGCTATTGTACACAATCTGTGACCTATGAGGGCAGAACTCATAGGTTTTCACTGTGATATAATAAGCTGACAGCAAAACTGGGTCTGTGTAACTGGGGTGTGCTGGTCTCTTCCCTCTATATCTCCTCTCGCATACAGTAGGGGCAGGCTTGCTAAGTATTACGGTCTGTGTGTATGTTGATGTGATTTACTGTGAACATGGGTAAACACAAGCTATGCAGTGTATGCCACACCAGGTTCTCCCTTATCATCTGATTCTGTTCCATGTGAACAATGCAGCCAATCTTTACAACTCTGTTAGGGGGCTGGGGGAGAGGGTCGAGCCTTCCTGGCTAGGGGCCCTTAAAAATATGATGTCTGATATGTCATCACAACTCACTGCTAATGTTCAAAAAAACTACAGCAGGCTGTTGCAGACTTAGCTGCCAGGGCAGATGTTACACAGCCCCCCTCTCTCACTCAGGACCACAAAAGTGTGGTTTACTTGCTCTACTCTCTGATTCAGAGGATAAGATACAGGAGGATGGAGAGGACTTGGATCCCGTTAGTGGGGATTCCACTTCTGCTCAGGGTATTGAACCCCTCATTCTGGCTATACGGGACATGTTAAAACTCACTCTAGAGGATGCTGCGTCACAGCAGTCGTTTTTCTTTACACAGAACAAGCCTAATGTCCCTTTCCCTTATTCTGCAGAGTTAGATGACCTGTTAAAGCTAGCCTGGAAAAATCCAGAGAAAAAATACCAAGTGTCAAAAAGATTTTTGCAGATTTTCCCATTTGCTCCTGAAGGTAGGAAATTCTGGGAAGAACCCTTGGGGGTTGATGTATCAGTCTCTTGACTGTCTAAAACAGCGGTGCTGCCTGCCCTGGGCTCCTTTTACCATAAAGGACCCCGGGGACAGAAAAATAGAGACTACACTAAAGTCTATCTACACAGCAGCAGGTGTATCGCAAAGGCCGGTCATAGCGGGTTCACACCTGGGCTTCTCAAATTCAGGAGGGCCTCTCCTCGGGTCACTACGGTGACTCTCCTGAAGCACATTCAGGACACTGCAAGCGTCCTGTGTGACTCGCTCAAGGAGATGGGCAATATTAATACTAGGACCTCTGCCATGGCAGTGTTGGCGTGCAGGGCCTTGTGGTTGCGTAAATGGATAGCGGACACTGAGTCCAAGCGCAGTGTGGAATCTCTCACCTTTTCTAGGGAAAGTCTCTTTGGGGTTGAGTTGGATACGTGGATTTCTAAAGTTACTGCAGGGAAATCCACATTTCTCCCCTCTGGGGCCCCGCCGGCTAGACGGTCCTACCCGGTACTATCTGTTCAGTCCTTTTGGTCTAACAGATTTTGTTCTAGGGCCAGAGGTGCCTCCAATGCGGCTAGAGGCACCAGAGGTAAGACAAGAAGACCTGCAAACACCGGTTCTCTGGAACAGAGCAACAGTTCTGATACAACTAAGGCCTCAGCATGACGGTGCCCACCCACCCCGAGGGAATCTCGAGGTGTGAGCTCGACTGCGTCACTTCAGCCGAATCTGGAAAAGCTCCTGCCAGGATAATTGAGTAAGGGACCTCATTTCTCAGGGCTACGAGCTGGAGTTCGACGGTGCTCCTCCCCAACGATTTTTCAAATCCAGGTTACTAGTTTTGGAGGATACACAAGTTACATTGCAACAGGCCATCCAAAAGTTGGTCCAGTCACATGTCATTGTTCCAGTACCAATACAACAAAGGGGAAAGAGTTATTACTCCAACCTGTTTGTGATACCGAAGCTGGACGGTTCGCTAAGGCCCATTTTGAATCTTAAGTCATTGAACCCTTATCTCAGGGTTTTCAAGTTCAAGATGGAATCCTTGCGAGCATTGATTGCGGGCCTGGAAGAACAGGAATTAATGGTTTCCTTGAATATCAAGTACATGCCTACCTTCCTATTCCAATTTGGCCACCTCCATCAGGCTTATCTGAGGTTTGCCCTACTTGGACGATCACTACCAGTTCCAGGCACTACCCTTCGGCCTGTCCACAGCTCCGAGGGTATTCATAAAGGTAATGGCGGAGATGATGTTCCAGCTCCGGTTTCATGGGGTCAATGTGGTCTCCTGATAAAAGCAAGATCCAGGGAGCTTTTATTGCTCCATATCGACCGCACTATCCAACTTCTGTCACACCATGGGTGGATTCTCAATTTACAGAAGTCCCACCTGGAGCCAACTCGGCGGCTCCTGTTCCCGGGGATGATGTTGTATACTGTGGCCCAGAAGGTGTTCCTCCTGGAGGACAAGGTGAGAACACTTCAGGAGATGGTCCGCATGGTGCTCCGACCTGCTCGAGTATCCATCCATCTTTGCATAAGATTGTTGGGGAAGATGGTTGCCTCATATGGGATCAGTACTAAATGCCGCCGGCCGGAATCCCGGCGGTTGAAATCCCGACCACACAATCCCGACAGGGGTGGCGAGCGGAACGCAGCCCCTTGCGGGCTCGCCACGCTGCGGGCACGGTGCCTCGCTACGCTCGGCACACTATTATATTCTCCCTCTATGGGTGTCGTGGACACCCACGGAGGGAGAATTTCGGGATTGTGGCGGTCGGGATTCCGGCGTCGGTATTTCGACCGCCGGGATTCCGGCCGGCGGCATCTTGACCGCATCCCCCTCATATGAGGCGATCCAATATGGGAGGTTCCATGCCAAAACCTTTCAATTGGATCTCCTGAGCAAGTGGTCCGGCTCACATCTACAGATTCACCGGATGATATGGCTGTCACCTCAGGCCAGGATTTCCCTCCTGTGGTGGCTGCTGTCCTCCAGTCTCCTGGAATGCCGGAGTTTAGGGATTCAGGATTGGATCCTCCTCACGATGGATGCGAGTCTGAGAATGGGGAGCTATCACCCAAGGTGCTCAATTCCAGGGCAGGTGGTCAGCCCACAAAGCCCTCTTTAAGATTAAAATTCTGGAACTTCGGGCGATCTACAATGCTCTGCTTAAGGCTTCTCCTCTGCTCAAGGAGCACGCGATCCAAGTACAGTTGGACAACGCCACAGAAGTGGCGTACATCAATCGGCAAGGAGGGACAAAAAGAGGAGCCTGCATGCAAGAGGTCTCGGAGATACTCCTCTGGGCGGAAAGAAATACAAGAGCAATGTCGGCAATCTTCATTCCGGGAGTGGACAACTGGGAAGTGGACTTCCTGAGTTGTCACGGTCTCCACCGGGGGGAGTGGGGATTCAAACATCAGGTGTTTCAGCAGATCATCAACAGGTGGAGTTGCCCACAAATAGACATGATGGCTTCTCGACTCGACAAGAAGCTTCACTGGTATTGCTCACGAACCAGGGACCCTCAGACGAGGGCAGTGGATGCACTGTTGTTGCCTTGGCCTTACCGGTTGGTCTACCTGTCTCCTCTAATTCCGTTGCTCCCAAGGGTGCTCAAGCGAATCAGAAATCAAGGAGTCCAGGCAATTCTGATTGCGCCGGATTGGTCTCAGAGTGTGTGGTACGCAGATCTTCTGGACATGTCCGTCGGAGACCCTTGGCCTCTACCACTAAGAAGAGATCTTCTTCAACAAGGACCGTTCGTCTACCCGGACTTACGGCAACTTCGTCTGACGGCATGGAGTTTGAGCGGAATATCCTAGCTCACAAGGCCCTTTCCAAAAAGGTTATTGCTACCATGGTTCAAGGCCAGGAAACCTGTGATGTCAAAACACCATCATATCTGGAAAAGATATCTCTTGGTGCGAGGAACGCACGTATCCGCCTGCAGAGTTCCACTTGTGACGTTTCTTACAGGCTGGTGTGGGTAAGGGCTTACGTCTGGGTTCCATTAAGGTCCAGATTTCAGCTCTCTCAATTTTCTTCCAGAAGAAATTGGCAGTTTTGCCAGAAGTTCAGACCTTCTTGCAAGGGGTACTCCACATGCAACCTCTTTTTTGTGCCGCCTACGGTACCCTATGATTTGAATGTAGTGTTGGAATTTCTACAGTCCTCCTGGTTTGAACCTCTGACTGTAGAAGAAAAGTGCCTCACTTGGAAGACAGTGATGTTACTAGCCCTGGCTTCTGCTAGACGGGTCTCAGAATTGGTGGCCTTATCGTGTAAAAGTCCATACTTGGGGGTAAATTTACTAAGGTGGAAGTTTTTTTTAGAACTGGTGATGTTGCCTATAACAACCAATTCTATCTATTATCTTCTAGAAGCAGTTTGATAAATGTCAAGTGGAATCTGATTGGTTGCTATGGGCAACATCACTAGTTCTAAAAAAACTTCCACCTTAGTAAATTTACCCCTTGTTTTTTTTACGAGGACAGAGCGGAGCTCAGGACTAGGCAGCAGTTCCTGCCGAACGTTGTCTCTGCTTTCCACCTGAACCAAAATATTGTGGTTCTGACGCTTCTGCACCACCGGAGGCATTGAATGCTGTGCGAGCCTTGAAGATCTGTGTCAAGCGAACGGCTCGGATCAGAAAGACTGATTCCTTTTTTGCGCTCTGATGCGCAGAAGGAGGAGTTGTCCTGCTTCGAAGCAGTCCATTGCTCGTTGGCTTAGGCTTACTATCCAACAGGCCTGTGTGTCGGAAGCCTTACCTGTTCCTATGTCCCTCAATGCCCACTCTTCAAGATCGGTGGGCTCTTCTTGGACGGCTGCCTGTGGAGTCTCGGCCTTGCAACTGTGCTGAGCTGCTACCTGGTCGGGGAAGAACACTTTTGTAAAATTCTACAAGTTTGATACCCTGGCCAAAGAGGATACCCAGTTTGGGCAGGCGGTGCTGCAGAACTCTCCTCACATTCCTGCCCGTTCTGGAAGC